>NW_014577109.1:79105-85450 GCF_000485595.1 Priapulus caudatus | reverse complement strand
CGAGGGGCAGTCCGGCGAATGCCACGCCGCCATGTTGCTTTAAGCGCATTAATCGCGCTCGCGCGCGAGGTGCGTGGTGCATACATTGCGTGCGCTGCTGCGACGTCGACGCTCCCCCCCCGCTGTCCCGCCACCTTCTCGCTTCAGCGTCGTGGTTGTCTCAGCCCGTGGCCGAGACGATAACCTGAATGAGTTCGGTCGTAATACAGCACTCTTATTGCTCGCCAGTTATCAGCTGTCAATTAAGTCATCCTTGGGACACGGCATGATTATGGCTGTCTGCGCCCCGACGTCGGCTAACTTAATGGCATGCGCATGCGCGCCGACCATCGCCACGAGCTGCTCCACTGATCGGTTTAGTATATTACTGGTGTCACGTTCGCGAGGTAATAAAAGTCCTGGGGTGTGAGAGTGTGGGGGGTAGATATCAAGCCTGCAGGTTTTGATGGTGGTCTGATGAGTGTGGAGGTAGATTCCAGCACTGCAGGGGTTGTTGTGCGTGCTGAGAGTGTGGAGGTTAGATTCCAGCCTGAGGGGTTGTTGCGTTGGTGTGAGAGTGGGAGGTTAGATTCTAGCCTGCAAGTGGTGTTGGTGGTGTGAGAGTGTGGGGGGTAGATTCCATGCCTGAGGGGTGTTGGTGCGTGTGAGCAGTGTGGGGTAGATTCCAAGCTGCAGGGTGTTGGTTGGTGTGAGAGTGTGGGTGTTAGATTCCAAGCTGCAGGTGGTGTTGGTGACGTCTGCGATGTGAGAGTGTGGGAGGTAGTTTATTCCAGCTGCAAGGGGTGTTGGGTGGTGTCGAGATGTGTTGGGGGATAGATTCCAGATCCAGAGGGGTAGTTGTGGTAGTGAAGAGTGTGGAGGGAGATTCCAGACTGCAGGGTGTTGGGTGTGTCTGTGAGAGTGTGGAGGTAGATTCCAGCCTGCGGGGTGTTGGTGCGTTTGAGAGTGGTGTGGAGGAGATTCCAGCCTGCAGGCTCGTGGGTGGGTTGGGACGAGTGTGGAGGATATGATTCCAGGGCCTGCAGGGGTGTTGGTCGGTGTGATCAGTGTGAGGTAGATTCCAGCATGCAGGGGTGATGTTGTGTGAGAGTGTCGAGGTAGATTCAGTCCTGACAGGGCTGATTGGTGGTGTGAGAGTGTGGGGGTAGATTTCCAGCCTGCAGGGGTGTTGTCTGCGGTGTGAGAGTGTGGGGGGTAGATTCCAGCCTGCAGGTGTTGTTGGGTGTTGTGTGTGAGAGTGTGGGCTTAGATTCCAAGCCTGCAGCGGTGTTGCGGTGGTGTGTGAGAGTTTGTGAGGTAGTAGTGTTTCTCAGTCCTGCCATTTTGGGTTGTTGTGTTTGTTGGTGGCTCGGGGGGCGCGTGGGGGTGGGGGTTGGTGTTGGGGGGGGGGGTGGGGGGTGGGGGGGGGTGGGGGGGTGGGGGTGGTGGTGGTTTGGTGTATCTGTGTGTCGAGAGTGTGGAGGTGTCAGATTTCCAGGCCGCGGGTCGTTGGTGATTGGTGGTGTGCAAAGGAGTGTGGGAGGAGATTCCAGCCTGCAGGGTGTGGGTGTTGTAGAGAGTGTGGAGGTTATGATGTCCAGCCTGCAGGTGGTGTTGGTGGTGTTGAAGAGTGGGAGAGGTAGATTCCAGCCTGCAGGGGTGATGGTTGGTCGTGAAGAAGTGTGGAGTATCAATTCAGCTGCAGGCGTGTTGGTGTTGAGAGTGGTGGAGGTAGATTCCAGCTCTGCAGGGGTGATGGTGGTGTGACGAGTTGTGGAGGTAGATTTCCACCTGCAGGAGGTGTTGGCCGCCGGTTGAGAGTGTGGCGTTAGATTCCAGCCTGCAGGGTGTGTTGGGTGGTGTGGGAAGTTGTGGAGGGATTCCAGCCTCAGGGTGTATGGCGTGTGAGAGTGTGGAGTAATATTTCCAGCCTGCAGCTGGGTTTGGTAGGTGCTGAAGTGTGGGTGTAGATTCCAGTCTTTGACCAAGGCGTGTTGTTGATGCTCGAGAGTGTGGTACGGTCAGCATTTCCAGCCTGCGAGCGGTTCTTGTTTCAGCTTGGTTTCTTTTGTGTGTTTTGGATGGGTTGGAGTTGGGGGGTAGATCCAGCCTGCAGGGTGTTGGTGCGTGTGAGGAGTGTTGGGGGTAGATCCAGCCTGCAGGTTTTTGATGGTGGTGTTGAGCGAGTGTGGACGTAGATTCCAGCCTGTCAGGGTGCATGGTGGCGTGGTGAGAGTAGTGGAGAGTAGATTCCCAGCCTGCAGGGGGTGTTGCGTGTGTGAGAGTGTGGAGTAGATTCCAGCGCGCATGGGTGTTAGGTGGTGTGAGAGTGTGGTGGTAGATGGTCCATGCCGGCCAGGTTGGTGTTGGTTAAGTGTGTGGAGAGTGTGAAGTGTTATGATTCCAGCCTGCAGGGGTGTTGGTTTGTGTTTATGAGTAGTGAATGTAAGATTTCCAGCCTGCAGTGGTGTTTGGTGTGTTGTTTTGAGGAGTGTGGTCTGAGTATATTCATGCCGTGCAGGGTGTTTTCGGTTTTGGTTGTGTAGATGTTGAGTAGATTCCCTTATACTTTCTGTGCGCGGGTGTGTTGGTGTGTGGGAGATATTGTTTGGGGGTAGTATGTCCAGCCTGCAGTGTGGTGTTGGTGTGTTTGTTGCGACGGGTAGATTCCAGCTCTGCAGTGTGTATAGGTTGGTGTGATGGGTGGTGGTTTTATGGTATTTCCAGCCTGCAGGGTCGTTGGTTGGTGGTGAGAGTGTGGAGGAGATTCCATGCCGTGCAGGTGGTGTTGGTGGTTTGTGAGAGTGTGGAGGTAGATTCCATGCTGCCAGAGGTGTTGGTGATGTCGAGAGATGGCTGTGAGGATGGTAGATTCTAGCCTGCAGGGGTGTTGGTGGTGTGAGTGTGGGGGTAGATTCCAGCCTGCAGTGGTGTTGGTGGTGTGGGAGTGTGGGGGTAGATTCAAGCCTGCAGGGGTGTTGGTAGTTTGAGAATATTGGTGTAGATTGCTGCAATGGTAGGCCTATTACTGGTTTGCGAGTGTAGGGGTGGTTCTGGGCTGGAGTGGTATTGCTTGTTTAAAAATGTGGGGTCGATTTTGGGCTGCAATGGTTGTTGCTAGTTTGAGAGCGTAAGGGTATATATTGGGCTGGCGCTGTATATTGGTGGTGTAAGAGTGTGAGGTCGATTTTGGCCTGTAGTGGTTGGTATATTGGTCGATTAAGAGTGTGGGGTGGGTTTTGGGCTGCAATGGTTGTAGTTGGTTTGAGAGCGTAGGGGTAGATTTTGGGCTGCAGTAGTATATTGGTCGATTAAGAGTGTATGGGTAGTTTGGGGGCGGCAGTGGTATGTTGGTGGTTTGAGAATGTTTGGGGTAGTTTCGGGCTAGAGTAGTATTGGTTGTTTGAAAATGTGGGGTAGCTTTTGGGTTGCAGTGGTTGTTGCTGATTTGGGGGTTTTGGGGTAGATTTTTGGCTCACTTGGCACTTCATCACGTATGGTTTTCTCTTGCTGTTCGCAGTGTTGACATTTTCTCTGTTTCTGTGCGTTTTGCACCATTTTGCAAAGATTTCGGGTTTGACCCGCCCTCTCACCATCTGTCTCACTTTCGCCCTTTCTCTCTTTGTCTCTTAACTGATTGAGGTTGCTGCCCCGCCCCTCCCTCCAAACGTCTGTCTTATTCGCGAGGGAAGGGGGTCTACTTCATCTGCTTGCTTACTATATACGAGCGTATGTGTTGCTTGGAGCAAAAGATATAGCTTGCGGAAACACATTGCACGCTCTAATTTAAGAAATTATTATATTTAATTAAAGGAGATTTATTGTCAAAAAACTCCCTTGAAGTTTGCCTTTCACGGATTAAAATAGGAGAATTGCGCTTTCCTACACAGACACACACGTACACCAAGGTATCATGCACATACTCGGAATGCTGGGAATCTGTGCCCGATCATGACACTGTGCTAAACACACACACACACACGCACGCACACACACACACGCACGCACACTACGCACGTACACGTGCGAATAAATGTTGCACAGCGCGTGCTGCAGGTAGTGCCTTTATAACACGATGAAACATGCGCAGGGAGACGAGTAGAAAAGCCGTCAACGCTTTTATACATGTACATGATACCGTAGAAGTTTGCCTTTGTTCATCACGCGGGGCCTCATTACTACCTGGTGTAGATGCAAGCTATTCATTACAGCCCCTTGCCCTGCTGGCATTCACTTGGCACAGTCAGCTAGAAAGAGCAGCGCACAACACGCGCGGCCATTCTCTCCCATTACTGGCTTATTTCACGCTGTTCTCCTTCATGCTATTCTAACGTCATGTCTTTATTCACGTTTCTACGTGCACCGCTGTAAGGCTATCGTGCTTATACTCGCGGCAGTGATTTCAGCGTGATGTTACGTGGGACTGCTCTATGGCGGTGACGGATGCTAATGAATAACTAGGGGGGGTTTCTTCAAGGTCACATCGTCGTCCGTGGGTGTAGGGTGTACGCGGAAACCTCATTTATGTTATTGGCTAGAATGACATGTAGATAGTCATTTTCTGATATGTCTGATGAGGGAAGCTGTGTAATCAGGTTGCATGACATTTTAGACCGAAAATGCTGATGAAAATGTCACGACGTGTAGTTGGGAATGGAAACGGACCAGGCTGCTCTAGGCAAGAGATTGTCACGATAGGCGCGCAACTATAGCGTGTCATCAAGAAGCCTGCGAGGGAACACAACATGCAAATACATTCTGTGATTACCTTCCGTTTCTTTTATTATTTCGGCGCATGTCCTTACGACGTGTGCCGTACAATAGTTGAAAGCTTTTGTCGCGCAATAATGGTGGAGGCAGATCTCGTAATCATACTTATGTCGGCTTGTATATCGCAGCGAGTCCATTCAGAATCAGCACCGCATTTGCCTCGTTTGTCTCCTTGCTTCTCTTCGGTCGCATTCGGATGTAAAAACTACAGTTCGCATTATTGGTCTGCCCAGTATAAATAGGCATTTTCAATAGAAATCTATCTATGAATGTGTGCTGCATCTGCAGCTGTGCATAAGAGCATATTAGAAGGATTGAGGTAGAGGTACCGTGTAACCGTGAGTCCACGCCAATCGGCATAATATAACGTCTAATTCCAATTATGTAAGGGGTTATAAACTAGAGTGATGAAAATGTGGATACTATTACAGTTTGAGGGGACCTCTAACAAAGGATAACCTGACCCTCACGTTGCCTTTCATGAGAACTTGAATCTGGAGTGTGGGTTTCTAGCAATTTGTTTCCATGTAGAAGCAATGTACATGTAGAGGGAAATTGAATCCGATTAAGCATAATCACAGACACTGGGTCACAGCTTTCTCATGAGTTTGGAGTTAGTCGAACACATGCGTCCTTCTTTTGCACTGATTCCTCCTTACTCCTATCTTCATTTTACCCTTGCTCATATCCCTCTCCCCTCCACTTTCCTGTTCCCCTTCTCTCCCGTCTTCTCTTTCTTTTCCGTCCTCTCTTCTCTTGCTCCTCCATCTCTCTCCTTCGCAACCATGGTCCCCAACCCCGTAGTAGTGAAGTGGTCCAGTTATTCATTAGCGCTTGCTGGTGTATTTAATTTGCGTCTTAATTGTCATGTCTGTTGGCAAACCTGCATTCTTTCACCGCAGGCTTTGTCAAGTGCTATAGCTTGTCATATCGTGATATATTCACCGGGAGTGAAGTCAGGGTGGGTATCGATTCTCCGTGTCGCTGCGCACTGCCTCTGCGACTCTCACATTTGCGCTTGTTTGCCAGATATCGGCCTTAATGTAGTCACTTTCAGAGCGCGCGCGAGAGAGCGAGAGAGAGAGAAAGAAAGAGAGAAGGGGAGAGAGAAAGAGAACCGAGGCTGTTTCCGCGTGATGCTCAGCTCGCAGGCACGGCGCGAAGACAACGCATACGTACGGCAAGACTATTGCCGCAACACTGTCCGGTCTCGCAATGCTACGCGCAAGCTTCATACAGAGTTTGTTCCGTTGGTCAGCGAGTGTCGATAATTATGTTGATTTTATTGTTGTCAAATATTGTGTGTGTGTGTGTGTGTGTGTGTGTGTGTGTGTGTGTGTGTGTGTGTGTGTGTGTGTGTGTGTGTGTGTGTCTGGTGGTGGTGGTGCGGGGTGGTCAGTTGTTCACGGCCGTGAATTTCTAAACGGCGTAGCCCGCGCTTCTCTCGTCTGTGCTTCTTATGCGTGTAGTCGTGTGTTGGGTGAGAGGTATTCATGAGACACTATGTAATTTCACGTCGTACACGTCATACATACACACACACACACACACACACACACACACACACACACACACACACACACACACACCACAAAA
>NW_014577109.1:71157-79095 GCF_000485595.1 Priapulus caudatus | reverse complement strand
AAAAAAAAAAAAATTTGTTATATTTTTATTTTATTTTTTATTTATTTTTTATTTGCTGCAGGCTTTCGCGGGCCGCACAGAACCCCGTAGAGGGCCGCATGCGGCCCGCGGGCCGCAGTTTGCCCACCCCTGGTATAGAGGATGATCGGATCCCCAAACATGTCTTGTATGGTGAGATAGCGACTGGCACCAGACCCACTGGAAGACCTGCTCTACGTTTTAAAGATGTCTGCAAACGAGACATGAAGGGCAGTGACATCAACCTAGAAACATGGGAAGCCATGGCAGCAGACCGCAGCACCTGGAGGCAAATCGTAGGGTCAGGTGTGAAAAGACGTGACAAGAAGAGGGATGAGCAGTGGACAGAGAAAAGACACTCAAAAACGAGGAACAGCATCTCCATCGCAGCTGGATCAGGTGTATACATGCAGCATCTGCAACAAGGCCTGCTGTTCCAGAATAGGACTGCATATTCACAGAACGCGCTGCAAAGCCTAAGGACGAAACCACGGCAAAAAACTCCATCGTCTCCCGAGACAGACGGATGCCAACAATATATTACCACATACATGGGCTCAGCAGTAAGTGAGTGCCTCATGATATCTCTCCCCCGTACATTCTCTTTTCTCTATGCCATTCCTCCTCTACCCAATTTCCTCTCCCTTAGCTGTCTGCTAATGCGTCCCATATTTGTACCCTGGGCGTGGCTTTTCCGTGGTCACGTGTCCTGGTGAGTTCCACGGTGACAGGTTCCTGGTTCCACGGTTCCTGGTGAGCACGGTGATGTCATGCAGCCCAGTATCAAATGCGACACGTAGACCACTGTACTTTTATATAAACTTGAACACTACGGACTACGGAGGGATCAGCTCTAGAAAATGTTTAAAGGCTATTTTACTAACAGGACACAATATACTGCAATGGGGGACATTCGCTCATCTATTCGTGCAGTGACATGCGGTGCTCCACAAGGATAGCCACTAGGTCCACTTTTCTTCTTGGTCTACATAAATGATCTCCCATCTGCATATATTTTTGCTGGAAGACTGTTCGCGGATGACAAATACAATGCATATATTCATACAACATCTATAACATAAAACTGGCAAAATTTGTATGTATGTATGTATGTATGTATGTATGTATGTATGTATGTATGTATATACATAGAGTTGACAGAGTATCTGATCATATAGCTATGCACATTCACGCTCTATTCAAAATAATTGGAAAAAGACTAGGTTATTAATTATTTGAGAAACCGTATATACACACACACACACACACACACACACACACACACACACACACACACACACACACACACACACACACTATATATATATATATTATTATTATTATTATATACTATATATATATATACGTGTGGACTCTCCTTGCAAGTTCAATATCTGTCAGACGCTTTAATACCGTATGCTTGTTATTTCTCTCACAAATTGATAATAATGTAAACGAAGAAGCTCATGTTATAGTCATGTCCTCGCATGACCTGAGAGTGTCATTTTGCGCAGTAACCTAATGCTATTATCTCTAGCTTGTTAGTCAGTGAATATGCTGGAGTCGTAATGGAGCCGCCTACCTATTTATTATCTATTTATTTTAGTAGTGATCCAACAGGAAAAATTTCCTATTTGCATCTCATACTCATGTTGTTACCAGGTCAGCGGTGTCATCACCTCCAATTAAATGTGTACAGAATGCGGAGGAGTTTCGCGCACGTTTACCGTGAAAGTATAGGAGCAGCACAGCAGCAGCTTACAGGGATGATATATTAATTCTCATCCTGAATGTATTGTGGGGTGTACGACTCGCCTAATGCTGCTCGTTTCTGCTAATTAACGTTTCGTACAGCCAGCAGTGCAAATGACTACTTGTGTTTCCATGTAGGCCGCCTAATGTACTGCACGGTGGTGGTTTATTTCATCTACCTTCATTATCTGAGCTCATCTTTGCTAGGTGTGCTGAGTAGTGTGTGTTTAAGATATAAGACTGGCCCATTATCTCGTATTAGCTGATGACCGCTTGCAGATTATAGCTAGGCTGGCACATAAGCCGAGACATCTGAAGAGTTGTGTCAGGTGTTGGAACCTGGACTAAATAGAACGATAGCTCTTAGTAATTCGTTAGTAATTCGTCGATGATAATACTTTACTGTTACACATTTACTGTTGTTTTTAACATTATTACTGACAGCGACTATGTTTTATCCTACCATACCTATCCCTACGCTACTAGCCGTACCCTGTCCCACCCTCACCAGTTCTGCTACACACACGCGCGCGCACGCACGCACACACACGCACGCACACACTCACCCGCACACCACACAAACACACATATGATACGATATCATGTCATGCCGAACCGTACCGTAACGTAACGTAATCTAATGTAACGATCAGTGCCCCCCACCACACACACGCGCGCTTACACGCGCTTACACGCATGCACACACATACATACACTGCGCTAGCGCGCAAACACATCACCCACACACATAACAACACATCACACAAACGTATAAAACATCACACACAACAAACAACACAACACAAACAATCAACACACGCACGCACGCGCGCGCGCACACAGACAGACACCCCCCCCCCCAACACACACACACACACGCACGCGCGCGCGCGCACACACGCAGACAGACACACACCACACACACGCACGCACGCACGCACGCACACGCACATGCACACGCGTACACACACACACTATTCAGGTTTGTGCTGTGGCAGGATCTTAGGCTATCGGTCCTTCCGCATGACTTGCTGTCTGTGGCGCCTGTCGGTGGTCCTCTGGTGGCACGTGGCGACACTCGTTCCGCTCCTAATAGTGATTTATTTGTTTTTACCGCCGTGTCATCCACGATAGAGAGTCGCGAATTGTGAATACTCTACCAGCCACTTGCTACGCAATCTTGGTACTTGGAGAAAATGACAGTGAAGCGATGCGCTGAGCGTGGGGTCGAGTATGGCAGCAGTGAACCTATCTGCGTGATACTGTTGCTTCATTGTGATAGAATACGGACTGGCGACCCCACTCGTACCTTGTATTCTTTGTTCCCGTATGCTGCCATGTATAGTGCGTAATAAGCAGCAAGCTTTACTTCACGTCACCTTTCCTAGAAGTAGATTAAACGACAATGCTAAGATTTAGCCTGACAATTAACTGCGTTTTGCTGGCTTCTACCAAATTTGACGCGCGGTTTCGATTCTCTTGTCTCGTGTTTCGTGCAAAAGTAAGAGGTGTTTCGATCTCCCTCCCGTGCAAAGGTTTCATTACATATCTTCTTCTGAAAGAATAATCAGAACGGTGTCTGATGTGATTATTTCTACACTCCGCTGCCGCGCTTTGCTTCTCGGCTTTGTTCTATAGTGCTTCTCTGTTCTTTGGCAGGTCTGCGGGACTGGTGCACGGCAGCGCTGGATGAGGTGGAAGCGTGAAGTGCAGAAGACAAGAGTCTTCTAGTGGGAAGTGGTGTCGCACTGCGACATCAGTGAAGAACAATCAAGACTTCTGCATAGGACAAGCGGCGGTCCAACTGTAGTTTTTTCCACACGTCTCACTAAGTTTTCTTTTAGCCTGTTCGGTGTTGCACATTAGCATATATTCGAGCTTACTAGAGAGAGTTGGTAAGCGTCCTTTTGCGTCAGATGCCGTTGAAGCAAAACGTTGGCACAAGATGCAAAGGAAAATGTAGACACGGTCACAGTTGTAAACAGTGTATATGTCTCGAAACAGCTACGGCCAGTTTACTCGTTTTACGCTGTGTGTATTTTTTTAAATTCTGAACAGTGATTTCTTTCGAATCGCATACACCAAAGAGTAGAGTGCAATATAGCAATCCAACACTTTTCATTTTATTTGTGTTCCAAACAGATTATGATGTGGCTTCGGGTGTATATCCCTATGTATTCGCTGCATTGCTTTGCGCTCGTACCTTCCAAGCCTCGGCAATGAAAGACTTCCCGAGTCAGTATTGCTTGATAATCACTTCATCGCAGTTTCGATTTAATATTGACGTAGCCATATCATGTTTCTTTGTCGAACAAAGAAATATGGCTCCGTATGCCAATAAAACAGAGTCATCATGGAAGACAACGCACGGCAGGAATGGTATTGCCAAATTTGAGTAAATTAGTTCATCCAGTCCCGGTGTCAGATGTCATAGTGTCCACGTCTCTCCCCTTGGTTGCTATCGAGCGTTGTGTAGCGATCATAGCTTTATTACGTAGCGTCTCCATTTTATACGTTAATATATATTCTTCCGGTGGCATGCATCTTAAGCGGATGTAAGTTATAATGCTGCCGTTGTTTTGTACCGGCTGATGTTAATCCTGACTGATGTCATTCCGCGTTGTTTTCAGTCGATGTTAAGGAAATAAACCCGCGGGCCCTTTCGGCTATGCCCATAGAATGTTCGAGCTTTAGAGTACGTCGAAGCCATCACTTGTCATTATTAGTGTAGGCTCGTAATTTAGTGGTGAGCAGGACAGTGGCATGGTTTGTATGCAAACTGGTTAGCTTGCACACCGTGAACACAACAGCTGCCACCGGTAACGCACTTTCTGCGCCATTTGCAGTATTCTAGTTGCAGTATTATTTTGCACATGTAGGTAGCTTTGTAATCTGTATATGTACTTAAATTTTTACTCGAGGTTAGTGAATGATTCGCTAATACAAGAGCACGTAACTTGTAGGAAGTATTGTCTTGCTTTTTTTTCTTGTGTGTATGTCTACATCTTTCAACCATGGCGGCAAGAATTTCAATGGTTTTACCGAAAGTGTTCATATGACCATATACGAGGCGCTGCAAATATACATAGGTGCATCAAGTATAAAGGGCAACGGTCAAATGTTTCACGATAAAATGCTATGTTTCGGATAGTTCTCCAAAATTAGGTGATATGGGCAGTACGTTGCACACACACGCACGCACGCACGCACGCACGCACGCACGCACGCACGCACGCACACACGCACACACAGAGAGAGAGAGAGACAACACACGCACGCACACACACGCACACACACAACACACACGTTGCATGCATGCCTTCACGGCCCGGCTTCAACGTATTCTGAAGTACGATGCACTGGAACGGAAATATTAAAAACTATATTATTTTTCATAATTATGTACTGATAGTATATACAATTTTGTAAACAATGTTTTATTAATTATCATACTCATAATATATATTTTAGATACTTTAGTCAAACATCAGCTTTAGCTACATTCTTCTTTGAAATTTACAAATTGACCTTTTAAAATTATCAGAATTGGTTTGCTTTCAACATAGCCTGAAAATGCAGGAAATGTCATTTCCAGGCTCTAAATTTCAAAAAATTTCTGGGAGAGTACCCCCATACCCCCCCGCATCGGCTTCGCGATCGCGGCGTTAGCCATGCGTGCTTGCGGCACACACCATAACCGCCACTCTTGATAATATCACTGGGTGATCCTACATTTTTCTGCAGTAGCACATTTTGGGAGGCCACTACGTCCCTGGATGTGTTGGTGGGAGAACACTTGAATTTATGCAATCGCGATCGTGTAGGCTGTTCGTGTAAACCCTCATTAAAATTACTACGTATTTTGAAGTGTGAGGCAGTATCTCTGCATTGTTTTTATTATGGTATTTTGTATCATAAGGTAAGAGAAAGAACATGTGTTCAATTGAAGGCCTGCAATTATTTAATCGGGTCGCTGTAGTTGTGGCAGTAGTGTTCCTAGTAGACGCAGTAGTAATAGCGGCAGAAACACCTGGTGGAGCTGCTTTATTCCGAAATTGCCGACTACGCAAAGTGAACTGCCTGCGCAGGTTTGGACACTACCTGCTAGCAGGTGACAGCACCATGCAGTAGAGATGGTTCCACAGACGTGGATTAACTCTTAACTCTGAGTTAAATTCCTTAACTCTGAGTTAAAAGTTAACTCAGAGTTAAATTCCGTTCTACAGTCGTGGATTAAGTTTAACTCTGAGTTAAACATGCCTAACTCAGAGTTACTTAACTCAGGATTTTATCCATGTTTATGAAACCCAAATTTAACTCGGAGTTTACTAACTCAGAGTTATAGTGAGTTTAACTCAGAGTTAAAGTTAATCCACGTCTGTGGAACCGGGTCCAGCGTTGCAGATACTAAGCGCGTGGGTAACCAACTGTGTGACTCGTGAGGTATGAGTGCCCGGGTATGGGAAGTGAGTGCGTGTGTCTGCCGTCGCGTTTTATTGGCTTTTCTAGTAATGTTGCGACTAAACTTGTCATTTGACTCGAGTTTTTTTTTCCAGGAACACGATTTGCCTTTTTGCATTGAAGCGCCTGAAATTTCGTGTGTTGCTTTTACCGCGACGTGTGATCCCTCTGCTGTTAGATCATTTCATGCATACGCGCGGACAACAATTGCTGTCGTTGGTCGCAAATCGAGTCTTACTTTCACATAGCCATCAAACGCATATAATAGTGCTGATTTTCGGCTGCTATTACGCTTAAGCTGCCGCCGCATGTCATGACAATCGATTCCGTTATTTTATTCCTTGCGTAGACAGTATTCGCCGATAAAATAACGTTTGTTGTAATGACGCAGCTTAATTCTATACATATGTATGTTTCTTTCCGATCGATTCTTCTTGGATGGAAGATGCATATCGTAAACAGCGTGGTTACGTTGTATAAAGTAACACCAGCCAGTACGTTTATATCTGGTTTTCCGTATTCTGAATCTATATGGGAGATCAATCTGTATGAAGTTATCTATAATGACGTAAACGTGGTGAAATGAACCAGATACCAAAGTTTGCCTTTGCCTTGCGTCGGATTACTGATTCGCCTTGCGCAGAAATTCTCTGTTTAAAATTATCTGAAATTAACAAAACACTATATTATCAAGACCTTATTATCTGATATTATCTGCATAACTGTTAAATGTGTGAACAAGCACAATATAGTCACACGTTGCTCTTGTGCTTGCCCCGTCATCTATTCGTGGAACGCCTATTACTAAAACCAACGCGGAACTAGTCGTTAACACGCAGGTCTTCGGGCTGAAAGTTCAGATGATCGATTCACATCTTGACCATTGATGTCGTGTCCGATATCAAGACATAGTAGCTACATGTCGTCCTTGGGCAAAGAGTAAGGCGTGTTTAGCCTTCCTAAATAGCGTAATGTGAAGGTATAGAAAACAGTTAGTGGTTGATCTTGCATGTGATTTAGAAATCTAGTTAACTCGTGGAGGATCACACTGCTAGACAGATTAATCACGAAGGATCAATAGATATGACCATGTTTAATGCATATACGGAGGAAAGGCAATTGGATAGCACTTCAATTCTTTCCCTGGTGCATTTATGATCGGGAATCTGGACCAATATCGATTCTCGTAACCACCACAGACACGGTCTATGGCGGCAGCGACTTGCACCTCTGCATCCCCACATCCCCGTATCCCCGCATCCTCCTATTCTCGCATCCTCCCCCGTCCGTATCCCTATACCCACCACCCAACTTCCCCGTATCCCCATACCCACCACCCAACATCCCCGTATCCCCATACCCAACACCCAACATCCCCGTATCCCCATAACCACCACCCTACATCCCCTTATCCCCATAACCACCACCCAACCTCCCCGTATACCCATACCCACCACCCAACATCCCCGTATCCCCATACCCACCACCCAACATCCCCGTATCCCCATACCCACCACCCAACATCCCCGTATCCCCATAACCACCACCCAACATCCCCGTATCCCCATAACCATCACCCAACATCCCCGTATCCCCATAACCACCACCCAACACCCCCGTATCCCCATAACTACCACCCAACATCCCCGTATCCCCATACCCACCACCCAACATCCCCGTATCCCCATAACCACCACCGAACATCCC
>NW_014577109.1:44358-71147 GCF_000485595.1 Priapulus caudatus | reverse complement strand
ACGTATTATTTTTGAAAAAGTACGATGCACTGGAACGGAAATATTAAAAGTATATTATTGTTTCATATTATGTACTGATAGTATATACAATTTTGTAACAGATGTTTTATTCAATTATATCTCATAATATATATTTTAGATACTTTAGTGCAAACATCGTTAGTACATTCTTCTTTGAAATGTTACAAATTGACCTTTTAAAAATTATCAGAATTGGTGTGCTTTCAACATAGCCTGAATGGCGGAAAATGTCATTTCCGAGGCTCTAATTTTCAAAAAATTTCTGGGAGTAGTACCCCATACCCGCCCGACATCGGCTTCGCGATTCGCGGCGTACGCCATGCGTGCTTGCGGCACACACCATACCGCTATCTGATACATTATCACTCGGTGATCTACTTTTTCTGCAGTAGCAATTTGGCGAGGGCCATGACGTCCCTGGGATGTGGTTTGTGGTGCGGCACTTCTCGATTTTATTGCATCCGGATGCGTGTAGGCTGTTTCGTTGTAAACCCCCATTAAAATTACTACGTATGTTTGGAGTGTGAGGGCCGAGTATCTCTCGCATTGTTTTTTTATGGTTATTTTGTATCATCAGGTAAGAGAGAAAGAACATGTGTTCAATTGGAAGGCCTCGCAATTATTTATCGCGGTCGTCTGTTAGTTTGTGCCAGTAGGTTCCTAGTAGGACGCAGTATAACTAGCGGCAGAAACACTGGTGGAGCTGCTTATTCCGAATTAGCCGAACTACGAAAGTGAACTGCCTAGCGCGGTTTGGACATACTGTTAGCAGGTGACAGCAGCACCATGCATAGAGTGGTTCCAGACGTGCGATCTAACTCTTAACTCTGAGTTAAATCTCTTAACTCTGAGTTAAAAGTTAACTCAGAGTTTTTGTAATTCGCGTTCTACAGTCGTGGATTAAAGTTTAACTCTGAGTTAACATTGCCTAATCAGGTGTTACTTAACTCGGTTTTTCCATGTTTATGAACCCAATTTAATCGGGGGAGTTTACTACTAGAGTTATAGTGAGTTTAACTCAGAGTTAGTTAATCCAGTCTGTGGGAACCGGGTCCCGCGTTGCGTACTAGCGCGTCGGGCTAAACAACTGTGACCTGTTGGATCGTGGCGTATGAGTGCCCCGGGGTTGCGGAAGTGAGTGCGTGTGGTCTGCGTCGCGTTTTATTGGCTTTTCTTAGTAATGTTGCAGACTAAACTTGATCTTTGACTCGACGTTTTTTTTCCAGGAACACGATTTGCCTTTTGCATTGAAGGCGCCTGAATTGTGGTGTTGGCTTTACCGCGAGTGTGTATCCCTCTGGCTGTTAGATTATTTCATGCATACGGACGCGGACAACATATTAGCTGTCGTTGGTCGCAATCGAGTTTACTTTCACATAGCATCAAACGACTATAATAGTGGCTGATTTTCGGCTGTATTACGACTTAAGTGGCCTGCTGCGACATGTACATAATCGATTCGTTATTTTATTCCTTGCGTAGACATGTATTTCAGGGATAAAATAACGTTTGTTGTAATGACGCGCTTATTCTATACTATGTTATGTTTCTTTCAGATCGATATTTCTTGGATGGAGGCGTCATCGTTAACAGCGGTGGTTAGCGTTGTATAAAGTAACACAGGCCAGTACGTTTATATCTGGTTTTCGTATATCTGAAATCTATGATGGGGAGATCACATCGGTATGAGTTATCTATAAATGACGTAAAACGTGATGTGAAATGAACCAGGATACCAAAGTTTGCGCTTTGCCTTGGCCGTTCGAGAATTACTGACTTGCCTTGCGCAGAATTCTCGTTTTAAATTATCTGAAATTAAAACACACTATTATCAAGCCTTATTATTCTGATATTATCTGCAAACTGTTTAAATGTGTGAACAGCCAATATGTCACCACGTTGTCTTGTGCTGCCGCATCTATTTCGTGGCACGCCTTCTAAACCAAGCGGCACTAGTCGTTAACCGCAGTCTTCGGCTGAGTCGATGATCGATTCACTGCTTGCCATTGATGTGTGTCGTTCAGACATGGAGTTACATGTCTCCTTGGGCAAAGGTTAAGCCGTGGGGGTTAGCTTCCTAAATAGCGCTCTAAAGCCGCTCCCGTGAAGGTATAGAACAGTTAAGTGGTTGTTTGCATGTGATTTAGAAATCTAGTTAACTGTGGAGGATCAACTGGCCTAGACGATTAATCCGAGGATCATGTATGACAAGTGTTTAATGCATTCGGAGGAAGGCAATTGTGTAGACTTCATTCTTTCCCTGCGTGCATTTATGATCGGTATCTGGACATATCGATTCTCGTAACACCACAGACACGACGGTCTTGGCGGCAGCGACTTGCCACTCTGATCCCAATCCCGTATCCGCATTCTCCTTTCTCGCTCTCCCCGTCGAGTGTCCTATACCACACCAACATCCCGTTCCCCTAACCACCAGCCTACTTCCCCTTATCCCCATACACCACCAACCTCCCGGTTACCCATACCACCACCCAACATCCCCGGGATACCAATAACCATCACCATACTCCCCGTATCCCATACCACCACTCAACCCGTCTCCATAACCAGCACCACATCCGTATTGCCTACCCAACACCCTAAAGCCTTATCCCCATAACCCCACAAATCCCCGTATTACATACCATCACCACATCCGTATCCCCATAACACCACCAACACCCCGTTATCCCCATAACTAGCACCCAATCCCCGTATCCCATAACCACAACCCTACTTCCCTTCCCCATAACCAACCCAAATCCGCTGTTACTAACATCACCCAACATCCGTATCCCTACACCCCACACCCCCGTTATTCCCCTAACTACACCAACCCCCCGTTCCCCATCTACACCCAACATCCGTATCCACATACCACACCCAACATCCCGTCATCCAATACCCCACCCACATTCCCGTATCCATAACCACAGCGACATCCGTTCCCATAATCCACGCCAATACCGTTTTATCCTACCACCCGACACCCCGTTTTCCCCATAACCCCCCACATCCCGAGATCCCCATACACACCCAATCCCCTATCCCATAACCACAGCCCAACACCCCGTGTTCCCATAATACACACAACATCCCGCGTATCGCCATACCCACTCCCACACCCAAGCAGCCCCCGTCCCATAACCACCACCCACTGCGCCCGTATCCCCATAACCACCACCCAACACCCCGTGATCCCTACCACCACCCAACATCCCGCTCTTCCCATACATACCCACAATCCCCGAATTCCCTATACCCACCACGCACCCGTATCCCATACACCATCCACCCCCACGTACATTACAACCCAATCCCCGTATCCATACCACCACCCAACACCCCGTATCCCATAACCACACCAACACCGATCCCATACCACCACCCAACATCCCGTATCCCTACCCACCACCGACATCCCGTTCCCCATACACCACCACCAACATCCCCGTATCCCATACCCAACCAAATCCGCGTATCCCTACCCACCCACACCCGTATCGCATACCCATACCCAACACAACATCCCGTATCCCCTAATACGCCCACCCAACATCCGTTACCATAACCTACCCAATCCCGTTTAGCCATGAACACCACTCCACCCGTATTCCTAACACCACCAATCCGTATTCCCTACCCCCACTACAGCCCCTCTATCCCCATACCACCACCCAAATCCACGTATACCCATTAACCATCACCCAATCCCCGTATCCCCATAACACACACCCCCCGTATCCTACTACCACCAACATCCCGTATCCCCATACCACCCCCAACATCGCGTTATCCATAGCACCACCGAACATCCCGCTATCCCATACACCACCCAACATCGCGTATCCCATAACACACCGAACATCCCTCATATCCCCATAACCAGCCACCCAAGCATCCGATATCCCCATCCACCACCAATCCCCTATCCCACTAACACCCAGCACCCCTATCCCATAAGCTACCACCCAATCCGCGCTATACGCCATAGCCATACAAAACCCACATCGTATCCACCACTGTAAAAATTTTGGTAAATTTACGAAAACAAAGTACAGTATATTTTACTAGAAAAGAGTCTGTTTTCATGTTGTACCAGTAATTGTCTCGTGTATTTTACAGATAATCTCTTGTTTTTCATACTCCGCTGTCATTACTGAATATTACGAACCAAAGCTACAGGATATTTTTACAGAATTGTCTGTTTTCATGTTTTACAGAGATGTTCTGTATTTTTACAGTTAATTTGTTTATGTGAAATGCCCCTAGCCGGAGATAAAAAACAGACATGCGCGTAATGGCAGTGGCGCTACTGCTTGTGGCGTCGCGCACTGGACCATTTTTGTTTTCTCCCGATTTGGACTGATTGCTGCAGTGCATTGTACAACTTCCTGCCCAGGTAGACTCACAGCTAATTATAATCATATCAATGACGTAGACCAACGTGTACTTTGAGTTGCAAAATTGTGCATGGGATGCTGGAATTGATGCGAAGCTGGAGTTCGTAAAATCCGAAAATTCAGTTTTGGCGCAAACGATTTCAGCATTTTGATTTTCCCTCGGCCGGAAATGCTGCGGGCGAATATCGATAGTTTCACATGGTTTGAATGGTCATTCTCCTTATAGATGCATTATTTATGTTGATCACACGCCAAGCAATGTTGGATAGTGTAGCGAGGCTAGGGCATTTAGTCTTGGATGCATGTAGGTCGGGCGATGATCGCTGTAAGGCGCGCTATTTAGCGGCGGTGCTGGGGGCTTGAGTAATCTTCTCGTATTAGGTGTATTTGGTCTTCGTGTAGATGCCTTCATCTATCTTTATTATCTCAGATTCTTGACCCAATGTTGAATCCAGGACAGGGGAGCAGAAGAGAAAACTGTCATGAACCAAGGATTTCTCGTCTACAAATGAGTGACGCTCACCAGCCGACACTGGAATGTCGACAGGGAATTTACCTGTAATGTCACCATGCTGTGCGCTTGCTGTTGCTTTAACGATATCAGGTAGCATAACTAGCACATGGTGAACCGATTCCCGCATTTTTATCGATTTTTCTCATCAAATCGTGTGCCTTGCCCACAATAAAAGCAGTGTATACGTTGTCAGCTTATTATGACACTAATCACTCCCTTCACTGTACTGATATTCGTTTACAGTTTGTGTTAGACGTATTGTGTAATCGTAAGTCTTGCACGAGCTAAATTCGCAATATTACGCAGATTGTGTAACGTATCAGGGACAAATATGAGCTATAGTGGGCGTATTAGTCGAACGGACGGTTATCAAGTGGGAATTTTTGTTGGCCCGAGGTGGGTTTGAAGCGACAATCTAATTACAATTTTGAGCTTGTTGGAGGAACCCGCGAGACGCGCCAGTTATTGTGATTGCAACACAAGAAATTGAAATCTATCTTACATAGTAATATACAATAATACACATATTCTCTGTAGCTAGATGTTGCTGGTAAGTACTCACATTACGCACAACGTAATCAGGACATTTAATCCATATCGCGGGCCGACTGATCTTCTCGGACTGTCCGTTGCAAATATTTGGCGCACCATAAATTCATTTTTGTTAGATAGTTATAACAATGGCGGGTAAACTTGCTGCGAATTCAGCTCATGCAGATTACATTTAGCAGCCATACGCTAGCAAATTATGTAACGGATATCAGTACACGAAGTGAAGTGATTAGTGGTCATATAGCTGAGACAACGTAATACACTTGTTTCTCTATGGTGGCAATTTTGATCGAGAAAATTGGTTTACAAATGCGGATCGCATGTGTTTCATCTTGTGTTATTATCTCTCTTGCGATATCTGGTCCGGCCTGTGAGACGTATGGCAATTTCCTGGGGAGGGCAAGTTGCCCTCGACTCATGGGACCTTATGTGGAAGAGTCAGTTTTACATGGACTGTGGACGATTGTAGTGATTCAGTCTATCAGCCTGCCAACTAGGTACGATTTTGGGGTATAATACGCTTTTTACGGAAAATCTGGGTCCAGTACGATAACAGACTTGGCCCCAAAAATACGATTTCAATCAGTCAATATCACCCCTTGCAGTCATTACCCTTAAAATTCATCTATCGGGGTTCCAAATGCTTTAAGTGATTTAAAGTTAATAAAAAGTTCACTTTATTAAGAATTTCTTTTTTTCCCATTTTATTACCCTCCGTTGCGTGCCAATAGTTATTTTGCGACGACATTTTTTTTTCTGCGGTCAATTGGCCGGTCATCGCAATCGTCTGCCTCGCTTCTTACCAGAAAAATTCACTTTCACCCCTAAAAATCTACTTGAGGGGTGTGCAATCTAATACTCTCGTTTGCATAATGCAGCCGGTTGGCAGGTCTGTCTATTAATAGATGGCCAGTAATGCATGTGCAAGGGTCTGTTGAAGTCTGCTTTACTAACTATTATGATCATGATGAGTAGCTTCGGGTCAGCTTTTCTCGCTTTTTTTCGTTGGGGTTCCAAATCGAATTGGGCATGTTGGGGTATTGACATGGGACAGAAAATCCAGAATCCACATCCCAAATTCCTCGGGATGCATTGAGGTTGGCGCAATAATTGTCAATTTTTTTTCAGGTCAAGCAAAAATGGAGCTTCCTAACTTACCTCTCGTCTTTAATATTTTCACAGCAGTTTGTATTGTCATCCAAACTTAGCGCTGTAGCGGCAATTCATATATATACACATATGAGATATACTCTTATATTATATATATATCTATATAATATATATTATATAGTATTATATATATAATATATATACTATCTATATATGGTATAAGATCTATATTATATAATATATATATATATATGGAACTGTATACGTGTCCATAGGTTACGATGGTGCTGGCGCTCAAAATCTTGTCAAATTTATAAATCTTGGCCAAACATGTGGTGTACATGATTTTGTTAGCAGCTTAACTGTTCTGGCGCGAATTTTGGCGATAACTTAAAGCCAAGCAAGATCAGGCTTTTTTATCAGCCGGACATTTGTACAAGGACCATCAATGAATCATCCGGAGCCATGCCACACCTGCGCCATTGTTGCGTTTGCCTAACCCATTCTCCGTCGGTTTTAATTTTGATTGCACAAATTTGGCCAGAATATTTGGCAGAAAAACAGTTGAATCTTCAGACGGTGAATTCATTCAAGAGTAGAAATTCTCCAGGGAAGGATTGGGATTTTTTACTAAGGCTGTAGCTAAATGTAACGTACATGTATGCTGCTTTTGTCAAGGTTGGCTGGTTGTTTCGTGATATAGCGTTTAGATAAAAGGGTTAGCAGTCATTTTCCCTTCATAATTTGTACGAGATTTAGAATAGGTCACTTAAGAAATCGAGAATCCCACCTTTACTGGCCTGTATACCAAATTCCCTCGGCTGCGTGTTGAGTGGGGGTACCATGATTGCTGCTGGAATTTTAAGGACTTGACATTTTTAGCTTCGGGCCAGAAACAGTCGCTATTTTTGCTGGTTTAAAAAATTTCCATACAAATCTGACGAGGTAATAAAGGTTACAGCAACGATGGAGTATCGTCAGCTGCATAGCCAGTATGTAAAATCTCATTGTCAAGGTTGGCTGAATTGCTTGGCTCTTTCTTGCTGTCCGCCTGTTCAATCAGCGGTACACTTTCTCAACTTGTGGTTTGATCTTCAGTACAATTGTTAGGTTGATTCTTACTCGCCAGAGGGAATGTAATACGGTCTCGTGGGTGTTTTCGTGGTGTGTGTGTAGGCACTAGGTGTGTCGCGCAATCGATTCGCAGCACGCTGCCTTAGGGGTCAGTCAGCAGCAGCGAGCCAGGTGTTATAACATCAACATCCGTTACATCTTCATGACGGAGGTATCCAGTCTCCATGAGTGCCCTCTGGTCTAGGGCGTTCTTTGTATTGTTTATTTCGACAATAAGTTATTTTTATCTTTAACTTTCATATTCTATATGGATTCTGTATTTTAACAGCATTTCCCTGTCTTTTTACAGTGATGTGAATTTACAGTGGAATGTATTGGAAGCTGGTTAATACCAGTACATTCTACTGTAAATTCACAGCATGCCCGGTCTTTTTACAGTGATGTGAATTTACAGTGAAGGAAAGTGTTGGAACAACTGGTTCACCACTGTTAAATTAACATTTATCGTACTGTAAAAATCAGCCAGGTTTGTAAATACGTTAAAATTTTTTTTCCAGTATTCACAAGGATTCCAAGTTTTCCCTTTGTTAAAAAGTACTGTAAAATTACAGACAATTTCTTTCATTTTACAGTAGTTGAACACTCTGTTATTTTACAGTACAATGTGCTGGTAACCAGCTTCCAACACATTGTACTGTAAAAAAACAGAATCTTTTGTAAGTGCAATGACCAAACCACCCCCGCTACTCCCCATACCATACCAACATCCCCGTATATCCATAACACACCACATCCCGTCATCCCATCCACCCACTCCCCTTCCTCCCCATACACCAACCCACACCCCCCGATATCCCCATACTACCACCCAACATCCCCGTATCCCATACCACCACCAACCACCGCCCGTAGTGCCCCATACCCATCAGCCCACAAAACCCTCGCCCGCTATCCTAACACCACACATCCGCTATCCCATAACAACACCCAAACTCCCGCGATCCCAATCCACCACATCCCGGATCCCCGATACACTACCACACCAAATTCCGCTTCCCTACACCACCAATCCCGTTCCCATAACCACCACCACACATCCCCGTATCCGCCTAACACCTACAACAACCCGCGAGTCCGCTAACCACCACCCAACTCCGTTCCCAATACATCACCCAAACAATCCCTTACTCCCTATACCACCACCCAACACCCCGTATCCCATACCAACCACCCAAACCCGTAATCCCTATACCACAACACATCCCCGTATCCTCCCACACCCAACACGCCTGCTCGCGCGGGTTTCTGTCTGTCCGTCGGCATAGGCACCCAACCCCCGTAATCGCATAAACCACACCCAACTCCCCGATATCCCCATTCCACACAACATCCGCTACTCCATACCCCACCAACACCCCGTATCCCATACCCACACCCAACATCGTAGCCCATACCCACACCACCCAACATCCGCGTTCCCCCATACAGCACCCAATCCGCTATTCCCCTACACACCACACCGGTATCCCCATAACACCACCAACATCCCCGATTTCCCAGATACCACCAACCCGACATCTCGGGTGGGTATCCTATCTCGTGCGGTCTCCCCATTCCGTAATCCCATACCACCAACCAACTCCACGTATCCCCTAACCCACACCCAATCCCGTGCATCCCCATACCCACCACCCAACATCCCCGTATCCCCATAACCACCACCCAACATCCCCGTATCCCCATACCCACCACCCAACATCCCCGTATCCCCATACCCACCACCCAACACCCCCGTATCCCCATAACCACCACCCAACATCCCCGTATCCCCATAACCACCACCCAACATCCCCGTATCCCACACTTCCGCATCCACAGACTCCCGCATCTTCGTATTCTCACAACCCCCGCCCGCATCCCTGCTTCCCCGCATTCCAGAATCCCTATATCACCCGTATCCCACATCCCTGAATATTGCCATCCCCACGTCCCCACATCTTCACACCCCCATATTCCAATACCACAGGCACCCTCGCATTCCAGCATCTCTACCCCTCGCATCCCTGTATCTTCCCATCCCCACATGCCCCGCATCCCTGCATCCCTGCATCCCCGCATCCATACATACATGCATCTATCGAACCCGTCTTTCCCCCCGTATCCCCCAACGTCCCACATTCCCCGCATCCGCGCGCACATCCCTCGGCCTTCATTCCCTCATGCATCGGCGTAGCTCGCTACCCATGCTGACGCGTCTGACGTCGTCACGGCGCAACCCCGTCGCCATGCATGTTACTGCAACACGCTCTTTAAGTATCCTCGCCTCGTAATGATCCGAATGCAATCGGAGCTGGCTTCGTTTACATGTGTTTTACGAGCCGAGCCTTGCTTATATGCATGCAGAGCGGTCGCGCGAAGCCCTGATTGTGAAATTGCAGTCGCAGCACCTACAGGGATGATTCTGTCGGCGCCATGCCGGAAGAATGCGACGTAACATGTCTCGTCGCCACCAATCTTTCTAGAATAGAAAGACGATAATTTAATCGTGAACCATATATCGTTCGTTTGTCCTTGTGCTTGATCACGCCTTTGCCTAATTTTAGGTGCATCCGGAGAAAATAAGCCCGTCGGCCCGTATGCTTGATGATAGCTTGAAAACGCGTGGTTGCGTTGCTAGTCTGTACCCGTGACATCATAACGATTACGTATAAAGTTTCCTACGATGCATGCTCACTGCACGGACTCATGCGTTGCTGATAACTAAAGATAGGGGCCGATTTTGAATGAACGGACGAATGAAGGAATAAATGAGTGACCTCTAACTAACGAACGACGAACGGACGCACGGGCGCGTGGGCGGGCGAACAGACGCACGGCTGGACGTACGGACGGATGGATGGACCGGCGCGCGGCCGAGCGTGCGGACGGATGGATAGACGGACGAGTGAACGATCGACGGACGCACGGACGGATGGATGAATGGGTTAAATACATGAATTATGTGAAGGGCGGGCAGATTCTTGATTGCGCTACTCAAGAAAAACGTTGGGAACATTAGTCTTTAACCTAATTCGATCCCTAATTTAAACCAATCAGAGCGTGTCATGCTACAGCAGGCAACGCTGTTGTTTCGTGTATTTTCCCTTGTAGTAAATATTTGACAAGGCACACCGACGTTCTATCGGTATAGGTAGCGCAGCATGTCAGGCTTCAAGCATAGCACGTATATTATCAAGAGTACATAATAGGAGATTATGTCCTATTATGTCCTATTATGTCCTATATATCTTCTATTATGTACTCTTGATATTATATATCGTATCAGGAGTCTACCAATATATTGATAGACTCCTGATCGTATGATATACGTGCTCTGCTTCAAGTTCCAATGAGAACGCCTGTCTCTAATACCTTATTAAATAATGACGTTCCACACACGTAACAATAGACCTATTTATTAATTAATCGAGTGGCTACTTCGTGGAATCCTCCCAGGTGCAATTTAGCTACACGTGTACGACCTGATAATTATCTTACCACGCAGAACAGTCAACTGAGACGCATATAGTGACAAACATTGCCTCATCCATACAAAAAATCTCATATAGCGTTAACACTATCTAAGGCAACGTTAACATAAGAACCTCAGCTACAACAGGCAGTGTTGACTATAGGTAGCGGCTCCATACATGCAGAACTCCACCTTAGTGAGTATCGCCCGTATTTTCTGTTATGAAGACATAGTGTCGCGTCGATAGGTAACTGAAGTGACACATCTTCGCCCGCCTCTCATTTTTGCATGAAACGTGATATATATATATATATATATATATTTCTGTCTTCTCCTCTGCAATTGTTCTCAGAGCAGCTTGATAATATTTCAACTTAAAATGAAATGGTTTTCTGAAAAACTCAACGAATATTGGCTCTTCCTCAGTATGATCATTATCTCGGTAGTGGTCACTAGTTGTTAGCGATCACTAGCTCATGCTATAGGAATATTGGAATTAGCAACATAAGTCATGGGCGATATTAGTCAATAGAACATAGAATGGGCATATTATTACAAATATTAAATTGTGGTCATTCTGCTTAATTATTAATAATATAATAACCAAATTTCACATAAATAGTGTTTTAAAATGCGATTAACTCACACAATTATAATTGCCAATTAATAATAGCCTTATTTGCGGAAGCTAAAAATAATAGGATAGAAATTAGATGTGACATTAAAAAAATATAATTGCACAAGCGTAAATTTTAATGTCATGGTCTTTAATTTTTATTGCCGTGTATTTTGTTGTCATTAAAAGAGCAGTAAAGTGATTCAGCTAGTTTAAATCGAATATAATTGATGGATGTTTCTTTGATGTGCGCTTAGACTGGTTCCATAAGGGTTTGTTGGTATCAACTTTGTGGAAGGAACCAGAACGTCTGTTGACAGTCTATTGCACACACGTAAAATCAACATGCAGAATAAGCTATAGGATGATGACAGGAATTTTAAATGAAATATAAGCGTTGAAAGATGTAAACCAGAAAGGCGTATCAAAATTTACCGCGAACAGTTCGAATTTGCCTCGTTATCCATTTCTCACGATAAACCTTCCATTGTTGTGTTTAATGGCGTTTTATGGGTTTGTATTTTGCCGACAAATTCGTAATACCCACATTATCTTCATGATATTATGGTGCACATGCTCACGCTTAAGTTGATATAGTTTAGTAAATGTGTAAAGTTAATGCTGCGTAAAAAAGCTTTGTCTCTTTCTTAGCTTTCCTGGAGTAGGTCTAATTGTCTTTCCTGTTTGGATGTCGGTGGATTAACCGGCGCGTGCATCTATAACAATTAAGATGTGCGTAAAGTTAGGGTTATTTGTGTGCACATGATGCGCATATAATATATATATATATATATATATATATATATATATATATATATATATATATATATATTATATATATATATATATATATATATATTATAGGCGATACGATTTATATGCCCTTTTCCTTCATGAATGTTTTACATTTCGTTTTGTTTTTTTCTAACCAACAATGCAGTATTTCTTAGTAGCTCTGTGTCTGCGTTGAAAACCTGTTGGCATAGGGGTTTATACAATTTTCAGCTCGATGAAAATAGATTTAATAGGTAATATCACCAATTTCAAAGTTTTTATATATCATATTTTTAACAGTAGTTAGTTATTGAATTTTCATTAAATCTGGCAAATCATTTATGTAGGTATATATTAAAAGTTGTAATAAACCGAAATATGTAAAAGTTGAAGCAAGATAATCTGCAAACAGGTCTACATCTAGCAGCGCTCTGTTCCGCACGTCATGCGAAGGGAATGATTTTTAATTTTAGAGTAAAGTTTCAATAAAGAAGCCACGACCTGCAAGCAGAGTAAAATTAATTGGCTACAATGCCGGGCCGTAGCTAGTGGTGGGTGGCTTTATTTTAATGTTAGTATTTTTCCCCCAAATCTAAGTGAGGTAGTTGCCACAGTAACAGTTGTAATTATTCTATACAGTCCCAGGCCCGTAGCCAGGAGGGGTTCGCACGACCCCCCCCCCCGAGCAAAAAAAAACAAGAATTTTATATTTCACCTCAGGTATGCACCAGATCGCTCCATTTTGGTGTAATAATTGCAAAATATCCATCGTGTGGGGGGGACACCCCCTCCCACACCCTCCCCCTGCTCGGTCGCCTCGCGCCCTCACAAATTGCCAACATTTAAAAACGAACCCCCCCCCCAATATAAAACTGGCTACGGGCCTGCAGTCCCTCCTTTGATCGGACTGGGTACTTAGCTGTCACACTTATCTATCTGTTTGTGTCACATTGCCAAAGTTAATAAAAAATCATTGTAGGTGGCAGCAGCATCCAATCAGACGCCATGTTGCTTTTGAAACTTGGACAGTCATCTCGATTTTACCGGCATTGTGCCTAAAATTGGAGAGTAGGTACTTGATAAATCATACTAAGACATGGCTCCTTCGGATCTTCCAGTGAGTAAAGTAATAGTGCATCCACTGGTGCTATTAAGCGTTGTGGATCACTTTAACCGAATGGGAAAGGTTGGAAACATGAAACGAGTTGTGGGAGTTCTTCTTGGAGCCACAAGAAAAGGAGGAGTTCTTGATGTTTCAAATAGTTTTGCAGGTACAACCTATTGTAATACGTTAACCATCGTCACTAGTATTAGTATAATAATATTACCAAGCAAGCATACTTTTGCTCATAGGGTCTATGTCCCCCAGGGTACTGCAGGAACGTACCCTGGTCACTATTTGATATGGTTAGGGTTAGGGAGTAGGCGTAGGCGACTCCCTAGAGTCGTTAGTGGAGTAGACGAGGTATGGTTTGGCATATTAGATAGTACCAGGGTACGTTCCGGTATACCGGACCGTACCCAGGGTACGTTCCGGCAGTACCCCGGGAGACATAGACCCTCTCAGCCATACTTTTACTAGCAGGAGGTACTGAACGCTGAGTAAGGCTGAGAGGGTCTATGTCCCCCAGGGTACTGCCGGAACGTACCCTGCGTACGGTCCGGTATACCGGAACGTACCCTGGTACTATCTAATATGCCGGATCGTACCAAACCTCGCCTACTCCACTAGCGAGTCTAGGGAGTCACCTACTCCCTAACCCTAACCATATCAAATAGTGACAAGGGTACATTCCGGTATACTGGACCGTACCCAGGGTACGTTCCGGCAGTACCCTGGGGGACATAGACCCTATGAGCCTGAGTAAGTCCTGCTGGTGTTGTCAATAATATTAGGCCGTGGCTACGCGACCGGTTCCCGACGAGGAGCCGCTAGGCTACTCGACCGGTTCCCGACGAGGAGCCGCTAGGCTACTCGTCCGGACATCCATCTCACACAGTGAGCTTGCGACACGTACACGCATGATTGCGCAATGGGACGCTCTGCTGATTGCCGTGTGTGTGTGTGTGAGAGAGAGAGATGGAATGGGAATGTGTATGTGTGTGTGTATGCGTGAGAGAGAGAGAGAGCCTCAGAGAGGTTTGTGTGTGTGAGAAAGAGAGAGAGCGCGAGAGAGAGCTGTGCGTGTGTGTGTGAGAGAGAGAGGACGGATGAAAGGATAGACGGCAGCAGTGCATCCCGTTGCGCAATCATGCGTGTACGCGAGTCGCGCGATCACTGTGTGAGTGGATGTCCGGACGCGTAGCTTGAAGGCTAGGCGACCGGTTCCGGACGCGTAGCCACTGCGATAATATTAATACACGTTAATAGTTCTTGTTTATATGCATTGTGCAATGCCAATGGTGACAGCTACTGATCTACTGCTATTTCTGTTTTACCAATAATAGAAGCTGCTACTTATATCATGTAATTATATATGATTTACTTCAATGTATGAGATATCTGTCCTGCAGTCATCATCCCTTGTATACATCATTTCTTATATGTACTTTGTTACTTGCAGTACCATTTGATGAAGATGACAAAGACAAGTCTGTGTGGTTCCTTGATCACGATTATTTAGAGTCTATGTATACTATGTTCAAAAAAGTAAATGGTAAGAATATAAACAAAGTACACGTTTTCTAATTACCAGCTATCTTGCTTAATTTCCCTCTTTCTACTTGTGAGAGTCTGTTAGGCACTATGTCATGGCTATTGTTTGATATATTTGTTAACTAAAATAGCATACTGTTTTAATGTTAGTATTGAGTTATCTCAAAAGTAATCCTATAAAGTTTATCTATTGTCTTCATTGTATTGCATTCAATATACCTTTACTATGCTATTATGATTAATATAATATCATGTAAACTCATTGCAATTAAATGGAAAATGGTATTGCTACCTAAAATTGAGATTATTATAAAATTCCTGCCACGGTGCCACCACAATAATTTTACGTCTATATTATGAAAATACAAATGCTAAAACTTTCCTTTGCATCAATATCATGTTAAAATGATAACAAATGAAAGGATGATAGTACAGTTAAATATTGCTTGTCTTGTATGATAAACTAGGGCCGTCACAGCAGGGGCGAGTGGGGTCCAAGTAGGACAGTTACCCTTTCTCCAGACCAATGTTGATACCAGTATATGGTTAATAGCCAATTGCATACTGTCCGTGATCAACTGGCTAGAACACCAACCTCACGTGGCTCCTCCAAACAAAATTAGTTTTAACTACACTCCTGTGCACATAATACATGCTGTGAAGGCATTCATATAATACGAATAGCACATGTAAGGAAACACTCCAATGGAAAATAACAAAATTTTACGTCTTGAAACTATAATTAGTTATGTTAAAAATTCTATTGAGTAATTTAATACAAATATGCATAAGTATTGACCTCTTGTATGGCATACCTATACCTGTTTATTTTGATTGTTTCAGCACGAGAAAAGATAGTGGGCTGGTATCACACTGGACCTAAGCTGCACATAAATGACATCGCAATCAATGAGCTGATCCGAAAATATTGTACAAATTCAGTAAGATTACATTTCAATACTGGTAATCTATCTTTGTATAATCTACTGAGTTTGTAAGTAAATTATTAATTGTTAGCAGAATAAATGCTTCTTAGAAATACCACTTATTATTTCCAGTTGCTGCATATAAAACCATTTTAATTAACACAAATTAGAGACTCAAACAAATGCATATAATTGCAATTCATTCTTGAATACGGTTAGACAATCTTGAACATGTTTCAGTTAATTGTGTGCAGAGAAGACCTAATTTTGTATGATAATGGGTTGAAAATATTTCAGGTTCTCGTAATTATTGATGCAAAGCCAAAAGATCTAGGCTTGCCTACAGAAGCATACATTGCTGTGGAAGAAGTACATGATGTAAGCATGCAATACACTGAGTAGATCACTAATTAATATTGAGTAGCATTTGCAGATATTATGCTTAAATTAACTTGGGCTCTCTCTTCAAATAACAGAGAAAAGCAAGAAAGTTGCAGTGTTAGTCCAAAGGTCCTCCCACATTTCAGATTCTATCCAGAAATTGAACTTATTTTTATTACTATTAACAATTTTAATTTAATTGTTCCTACTATTAGTTTGCTGCTATTGGGATTTCAGGTGCAGCTTCACATTTGAGTTAGTTGCTATTGTGAAACATTTACATGAATTTAACATTTTGCTACAATTTTAATCAGGATGGAACACCCTCTTCTAAGACATTTGACCATGTTCCCAGTGAAATAGGAGCAGAAGAGGCAGAGGAGGTTGGCGTGGAGCATTTGCTTAGGTAGGTACTTATAAAATAGACGATACTGTGGGTGGTTCACTCTAATATGCAGATTAACATATTATTTATTGTTTGTGACATGAGAATTACAAGAAGACTCAACCGAGGTAAATAGATTTGTACAAGAAATAGCAATTTATAAATTTATACCAAGAATCTGGTTATAAATAAGCAGGTTTTTACAATTAGGGGTAGACAAATTCCCCCACCCACCAAGTTTGTTCCAACTGTCGACCCATTGCAAACATAATAATGATGGTAAATGTATGTATTATTCTATATAATGTTTGTGTATGTATGTGTGTGTGTTATTGTAAATGTTCTGTCAAGTATTATCGTCTGGATGGGCACATATAGCCGATTGCTTGTGATTCCACAGAGACATTAAGGACACGACGGTGGGCACACTGTCTCAGCGCGTCACAAACCAGCTGATGGGTCTGAAGGGACTCGCAAACAAGATCCAGGAAATACGCAGCTACCTGGATCAGGTGGTCACCGGCAGACTGCCGATCAACCACCAGATCGTCTACCAGCTGCAGGACATCTTCAATCTGCTGCCCGACTGCACGTTGCCAGACTTTGTGAAGTCCGTGTATGTGAAGACCAACGATCAAATGCTGGTGGTGTACCTCGCTGCTCTCATACGCTCGACGATTGCGCTTCACAACCTGATTAGCAATAAGATCTGCAACAGTGATGCAGAGAAGCGGGAGAGCTCCAAGGATGCAAGCAGCGAGAAGGATAAAAGCAAGGATAAGAAGGATGAAAAGGAGAAGGAGAAGAGTAAGAAAGACAAGGAGGAAAAGATGGATACTAGTAAATAGTGGACGCATCATCATTTTTAGATGTGAAATTTCCTGTATTATATATATAATTGACTCATTGCCATGCCATTTGTGTCTGTTTTGTAAAATCCATCATTTGTGTGAAATAAAGTTTGCGCCACCAAGTTTGTTAGCAACCACTACTCAATTGTGTCTAAAGCTGCTACATCACCACATTAAACACGCTACAGTTGCATTGCAAAAATAATTCTATTCTGTTACAGCCACTCTTAATTACAGATAGCATCCCCAACTACATTTTATCCACTGAGTTTGTGCTATGGAGTGTTCAACCTTTTTTGTGTGTTTGAGACAGTCATTGATGCACCAAAGCGAAGTTGAATGTGGCCAGTGGTAAAACGGATTGATTACTTGGTGTTTGATCATTTCAGTTGTTTTGTCTTTCATTAGGGTCCATTAACCAAGTACCTTACCCCTACTAGTGTATTATCCTGAGGAAACCCTTATGTAAAATAGAAAACTTTCATACTGGTTGTTTAAAATGTATCAATAAGGCATACTATTTGGTTCCTAGAATTAATGTGCCACTTTTGGTATAAGAACTAAGAAAAATCTCATTTAAAAAATCTCTCTGGTTATGCAGATAGCCACATATGAGCCAAAAATACTTGCTTCATACCTCGCTCAAAATATAAAACTCGTTATTGGGCAAATGTAGTGAAATGTCATTAATCGTAAATTGGGGGTGAGGTGAGGCTAGGAGCAAAATCTATATTACAGGATGATGAGCACAACTTGACAGGGCGAATTTGGTATATTATAGATTGATTATTATCGATACCCAGTGGCAGTTTTTACCCCGATGCCTTGCACCCTTGGTGATTTACTAGTTTACAGTACCAGGTTTTCCCATCCCATTAAACTATGCAATTTAGACTTTGGGTAGGAAATTACATGTATCTGAAAGTGGTACAGACTTATTGTACTGATACATATTCATTCAAGTTTCTATATTGGGGAGAAAACTCATTAGATTCACAGAAAGTTCTGCAAGCATGTAATACTTTTTCTGAATAAATATGTACATATAAACAAGTGCCGCAGAGCGACAGCGCTCAACTGATGTGTACTGTAACCGGGTATTCATCTGATAAACTCACTGGCAACCGAATCAATCAAGTGCGCCCTCCCGCCACCGCGTTGATAGGCTTTGCTATACCAGTAGTACAGTAATAATGATATAGCTGTGTAACTTTAATGACTTCGCTATATTAACGTTATCATGGATGTGTCCAGCGCGAGCGTAGTGGTGGTGGTGGGGAGAGGGGCGGGTGGAGCTCTAATAGCAAAAGCAGTTCAGTCCTTTGTTAACAGTCAACAAATCCATGTTTAACCCTCCTCTTGAGGGTCAAAAGGTTATCAGACACTTAACCTTCGCACGTCAGCGGAAAGTAGATTTCATGGTCCTTTCAATAAAGTGATAAAAATGGTAGGTCAGCGCTGAAACAAAAGAGTTTTGCACTCGATCCGTTATACCATGTCCTCAGAAAATGTCTGATATCTGACCTTTTCCCCACTGCCCTTTGACCTCCAATTTCGCACTGGTGATGGGTTTCCTCCCCATCTCACTATACACGGAATATTAAAGCGATTATTGCGAGTTTTTTTCAGCGTTTTTCAGTGTTTATTCTTACTCTCATGATGCCTACCGTTGTTGCTTGACTAACAGTAATTGTTTGAAATAACAATAAAATGTCTTAGAACCTCATGCAAAGACAAAATCATGCAAGATTACAATTTTGCGTTCTCTTGTCGATTTTCGCTGTCATGTCTCGCACTTTCTCGCGGTACCGCGAGACGTCAACAAGGGTGCAGTAATGCAAAAATCGCACCGGAGATATTTTTGGTCAGATGTAAACACAGAGGTCCATAGTATTAGTAGCGTAACACAAACAGGAGTGTACGGTAAGTTGTAACCTCATAAATATTAGTCTTCAAAAGTCCTAGGGACTATAACGAAGACGGAGAGAGGTGGATCAAATCGATATATCAACACTGCGGATTATCACACACAAATAGATGCCCCTTTGTTTTAATTATGTTTGCTTGTTCGAGACGCCATTTGTGATTTTTGAAAGTCGTGACACGAAGAAATTTATTGCTGGTATGATGTGGTAAAATCAATTTTTCTATGCTATAACTGCATAAAATCTTGGTGTTTTGAATGTTGGTGTAATCAGTGATATTTTCGCTGTCAGGTGAGACTATATTCAGCTATATTTAGTTTTTCTGAGCAAAATTCTCGCAATACTCATTTTAAGAGCGTAGGTCGAGCCGTTGAGATTTGTGCCGCATTTCCGTATTTCCTCCTATACCTTAAGTTAAGGGGGAAATATTCCCCTCCATTGACACATCTCAACCTTTGACCCCCAAATTCGACATCGCGAGTTGTTTTCGCGATCACCCCTGACGTCCCGAATATCAAGATCGTACATAGAGCGGTTAAGATTTGTGCCGTAACTGTTGACACACGGACGGACATTCATGCGATTCTACAAGCTGCATCTGACTTCGTCAGCTGAGCTAAAAACTAATGCCATGATCATTTTCATATTACAAGTAAATGTAATGCAGATATTCATACAAAAGCAAAAACAAACTGATGGAACATCATTTTTTTTCTGCTATACAAAATCTTATACAGAGAATTATTTATTTTGCCTTCTCCGCCCTTTTCCACACTCGTGGCTGCTTTCCCTTCTTAGCCCAAGTCAGCTTCCCCATCTCATGGCGGATCAAACGATTTCTCTGAAACAAAAAATCTGCTTACAGACGACAAGCAATACTATACCAGGGTTTCGTTTTCAGAAACAAAGTTAGTCTTCCCATTAACTTTGACTCATAGACTGTTAAAATAAACATGTATAGTTATCAGAATGAAGAATTAACATGAGATCCTAGATATTCTCGTAACTTTAAAACACAGAAGAAATAAATGCAATTATAGAGACATTGTACTTTTGATAGATTGGTAAAACCTTTTCATGAAAAACACACCTGAAACACTACTTATCTACCGATCGTTCACCAAAGCAAACATTTACAAATTGTGGTTGTTCTCGTGTTTTGGATATTTTGATATGTCATGATGCTCACATCTTGTATTCTTGTAACATTAGCCTTACTTTTTGATATTTCTGACAATGGGCCCCAGGTTTAAAGGGATACATTTATCTAGGTTCTTCATATATTTTCAGCCAAGATAGGTTAATATTACGCTTCATAAAAAGTTTTATGGTTCAATATTTATTAGAAATATTTTTGTTTGTTTTAAAACTGACAGCTATACCGTTGCTTACAACGACGGTGGCGCCACTGGCAGCGCACGCACTGAAAAGTTGCGCAAAGCAACGTTTCGGCTGCAGGCTACAGACCGATGGTGTTTCTTATTTCTTAATTTAAGAGCAGAAGGATTGCAATATCTTATAAACGACATACGGTTTCAGTTATATGGATAAACTTGTCCTAAAATGAATATCGTTCGGTTAAATAGCATTTAGGTACAAATATAATTGCACGTTTGTGATTAGCCCTCAGTCTGTAACGTGCAAAATAAATTGGCAAATGCGCAACTTTTTCAGGGTGGCAGCACGGTGACTGGTGTCATATCAGCACCCAAAAATAACGATTCTTTCGATCATAATATACTCTCAAATTCTAGAGGAAAGCATCCCTTTAATAACATTTTTAAGTTTGACAAATGTGGGTATGACTAGTAGACATCTATCACATTTTCAAAATTGGGCTGTATAGATTTCACAATGACCACCATTTTTATCAGATTTTTTACTCAGTAATTTGACTAAAACATGTATATATATTAGGGCTGTACGATACACAAGCCTCTCGATTCGATTCCCAAAATAGTAAAATGTTATCTTATTTTTTATATTTTCATTATTTTGCAATAATAAATTATTAGAAATTGCAAATGAATACTAAATGGTGAATAGACTAGAGAGTCTAGAGAGTATATATACACTGCACAGCCGGTGAGTAACATTGGTGAGTAACACTCAACAGTATAGTGTAGTGCCGCCATCTATTGGAGGAAAAAAGTGGTATCGAAGTGGAATCGAAAATACGGGAAAAAATATCGAGGATCGGATCGAGGGAAGAGAATCGCGATCCGATTCGATTTCGGTGGATCGTTACAGCCCTAATATATATATCTCATTAACTTTCGTTTACACAAGATGTCAGAAACTGAACCAAAAATGGTTAATTGTGATCCTGAAGAAATCCAAACGTTTTTACCACCCATACACAGTTTTACTAAGGAACACTCTAATCCCTTAAATTATGCTATGAAGACTTACCATCTGCTTTGCCTTCATCAGCTTAAACCGATCGAAGTCTGACATTACAGCTCTCTGAAACAAATAGAATGCACATTTGGTACAAGCATTCTTAATATGTGTAGATGTTAAATCTGTTGACAAATTACAAAGTTATTCATAAAAAAACATTCGAAAATTGACTAAATAGCACAAAAGATACTGCCAAGTATTTTTGATGATCACAAGCACCTGCCGTGTTGATGTAGTGTGTAAACATATTGATATGACAACTTTGAAATATACTATGGTGCAACCTAAACTGCCTCTAGTAGTGTGATCATCTCACATGTCTCTCTGTCATGTCTGGCATGTGGGATGTCTGTTTGATTTTCTGTTGTCCCTCGGGTCTGTGTATTGCTTGAATCTGAGTATGAGTGCAAGTGATTGCCGGGTTGTTTATCGGGAGTTGTTTTTAATTTTCTATGCTACCTTTTCTCTGGCATCGATCTTTTTGGCCCATGTTGTCTCCTTCCACTGCTTCTCAATTCCAGCTTCTGCCCATGCCTTTCGCACGGTGCGTGTGCGGGCAGAGTGATGGAGTTTGAGAAGGAACTTGGTGAGGTGCATACGCTTGAAGTTGATTTCCTGACGTTTCACTCCACTACATGGTCCATCAATCAGTGCCTATAGTTCAGAGATGGAAATGCATTGTAAAGGCACTGTACTAATATTTAGTCACTACCAACTCTTCGCACGACGTTACTAATGAGTTAGCTACACACAGAAAATTAACAAGAGCCGCAGAGCGGCTGAGCTCATCTGGGGTCTGTTGCTACGGTTATAAACTTCAGTCGTGCGTAGTGACACATTTGTTAGGCGCAGATATGCAGATACGCAGTTTGCGTACACTCATGTTAGGACACGCTCACTATCTCCCCCCATGCGATTTTGGTTTATTTTATTAACATGATACTTGCCTTTCACTTCGAATTTGTGTCATAGATTCACAGCTATCTAATTTTTATCTATCTATAAAAGATTTTCAACATATGAGCATGGATCTCCAAGTTTAATTAGAGGGGGCGGGGAGTCCTTCTCTCCACCTCCCTCCCCACTGCGTCCCACCTCCCTCCCCCTCTGCTCCCACTTCACTCCTCTTGCCTCTCACTTCCCCCCTTAACTCCCATCTCCCTCCCCTACCTTCGACCTCCTCCCCCTGCTCCCTACCTCCCATCCCTTGCACAACATCTCGCAACAGACCCTAATTGTACCCCTGATTTCCCGCTCGCATACACACCGTATCACCGTTTTCCTGTCCCCGTCTCAATTTACTACTCTCTCTCTCTTTATCTATCAGACTTTCTCTCTCTCTCTTAATTATATTAAAAAAATCACTTAAACCCAGCCGATGATGCCTTTTACTGCCCCCTTAATAATGCTTCTTCTCTATGCCCCATGAGTGTAAACAAGTCATAGAAAATCATAATTTAGTGTCTCTAATATTTCTATGTAACAGCTTATGTTCGCAACAACTGCGTAAATGGGATACGCAACGGCCAATAGCTACAATGATATATGTTAAGATTCAAGATGAAAAGTAATATTTATATATTATAATATGGTACTAGTTATTATTTATTCGTCTTAACAAGTTACATGAGAATAAAATCTATTTAAACTAGGCCCTATAGTTGCCGCGAGATGTGCGCGTCTTGCAAGTCGTAACATCAATAATCTCAAAGGATGGCATCAGTTCCTGAAATCGTACAGTAGGTACAGCTAAAATCCAAGTAGAGTTATCAGGCAGTTGCTCAAGCTGTGAGTTAAGCAGGCTGGCATTTGGCAGCGTTGGCAGGCAACAATTATGATTAAGAAGGCGCTGCCAAGCCATGCATGCCTGTGTTTTGCAATCCGTGAGCATTCACTGATTCATCATTCACCTTACAGGCTCTAATGGCGGGTGCTATAAACGACTGCTTTTAGAAAATCATATATTTAAGGAGCGTAAACCTTGTCTCAACAAAGCATGTTGGCCTTTGCAATTAAACTGTGCAACTGTAGCCTCACATTGACCCAAAACAAGGTATGGCCTCTAATATATAGCAAAGCAGTTCAGTCCTTTGTTGTACATGTGAACAAATCCATGTTTACCCTCTGCTTGGGAGGTCAAAAGGTTATCGAACACTTACTCTTCGGCATGTCAGCAGAAGGGACATTTCATGTCCGTTCAATAAAGCCCAAAAAATGCTAGGTCACCGCTGAAACAAAAAAGTTTTTCAATTGGCTCTGCGCAGACCATGTCCTCAGAAAATGTCTAAATCTGCCCTGTGCCGCAGCTGACCTTTGGACTGTGACCTCCAATTTGGCCACAGGTGATGGCATTTTCCTACCATGATGCTATACACCGACTATCACGAGCCTAGGTCAAGCCGTTTAGATTTGTGCCGCAATTCTGCATTTCCTCCCTATACCTTAAGTTAAGGAGTGAATGTTCCCCCTTCTTTTACACCTCTTGACCTTTGACCTTTGACCCCCAGCTTCGACATGCCAACTCGTTTTGACGATCCCCCCCAACGACCCGAATATCGTGACCGTACGTCGAGCGGTTAAGATTTGTGCCCAACTGTTGACGGACGACCGACCGGACGCACGGACGGACGGACAAGCGATTCTACAAGCTGCATCTGACTATGTCAGATGAGCTAAAAATGATAGTAACAATTCGGAATGATAAACTAATCACAAATGCATTCACTAGAAATGATCCCAATGTGTTTAATTGTCCCCTTGCACTTTTCGCTTTAATGAGTCATGGTTATTCTTACCTTAATCTGTTTCAAACTTCAAGAAAAATCACCTGATTATAATACCAAACCAATTTTTCTATGATTTGGCTACTCAACCAACCTTGACAAATGTAAATTAACTACACACAGGCACGCACACACACACACATGGCACATCGAAACCTCTTTTGCTTTACCAGCAAATCATAATTCACAAACTTTTTCAATAACTTACCCTGTTTTGATCAATTACGTCAACAATAACACACAGCTTGCCATGGTCAGTTCCAAACGGAATGTAGGCAATGCGGCCAGCCTCAACAAACTTTGTGAACGGCTAAGAAAAAAGGAATAGACTTGGCTTAAATTAATACGAACAAGAAAGCTAGTTAAAAACAACCCGAATTCTACTGCTAGTTGCAATTCTCGACATGCTTTGCTTTCATAATGTATTCCCAGCAAGCATTTTTTAGGGCGCAGGCAGGCACATGATGTGGCCTAGCACCATCCAGATAAATACTGCCAGTGCTATGTCGAGAGATGTTGATTAACTGAGGTGGCATCAGCAATCGAGTAACATGTATAATTGGGAATAGATGGTGAAGTACTAATCATACTCCTGTTTATTTGATAAGCTTTTGACCATCTAGCTACGACACTGTAGCCCTGTTTTATACCTGAAAACACTTAAGAGACGGCTACAGTACGGTCGATGGCAATGACAATGTTCCTTGCGGAAGAGTAGGCGCAGCAATTCACATATTCTGACTCAGTGACTGTGCCTGTGGTAATGTTTTGCTGTTTAACTAGTACGGGGCATGTTATTGTTACAGAGATTGAGTAAATTTATTAGTTTCGTACCAGATATGTAACCTCAAGCTCAAACCATTAACCCCAATAAGTCCTGGAACTGCTCCACGGGAAAACTTGCCTGTGTCCTATCATAGCCCGACCAGGCTGTGCGACGGATTGTCTATACACTAACGGTGTTCTAACTCTAGCAATACCGTTTTTTGAAGCTAGTCCTATCATAGATACAATAATGTAACCCAAACCCAGGATAGGGTTACAACACGTCGCTATGGTTTTCTGTGGAGGAAATTCAGGGAACCCCTGAGTGAATCACTCAGGGCGGTTTGCTGGTGCGTTTTCAAAGACTAGAACTTCCAAACTGGGTTTATTCTCAACACGAACCTTTCTCCGCTATCTTGGAACTTACTATGTATCACAATACTCTGTATTAAACTAATATAACCTGTCACAAAAATTCAAAATGACGAGCGGCGGATATTTTGAGCGCCATTTCTGTTGACCTGTGACGTACGCATTCCCAATGCGCATAGCGATCGGCAAACGCAGCGCCCTCCGATTGGTCGGTGAATCCGCTCTTCAAACCGAAGTACGTCACAGGTCAACAGAAATGGCGCTCAGTATATACTATATTCGCCGCTCGTCACTTCTAATTTTTGTAACAGGTTATATTAGTTTAATACAGAGTATTGTGATACATAGTAAGTTCCAAGATAGCGGAGAAAGGTTCGTGTTGAGAATAAACCCAGTTTGGAAGTTCTAGTCTCTGAAAACGCACCAGCAAACCGCCCTGAGTGATTCACTCAGGGGTTCCCTCAATTTCCTCCACAGAAAACCATAGCGACGCTTTGTAACCCTATCCTGGGTTTGGGTTACATTCAGCCTAAAAAATACTTTTTTTATTACGAGAGCTCTTTTTTGATTTTGTATGAAAAAAAGAGCTCTCGTAATTTTGTTTACGGGAGCTATTTTAAGCTTGGCCAGAGCTACTTTTTCATAGCATGATTTTGTTAAAATTTTCATAATTTTAATGCACTGACTCTAATAATGTCTCAGAAATTGTGTCTAATTATCGTAAAGGTGTTTCCCAAACAAAAGTCAAGATTATGCTTTGGCGAAAT
>NW_014577109.1:32868-44348 GCF_000485595.1 Priapulus caudatus | reverse complement strand
GTTTTTCTCTTCCCCAGTCCACGGTACCCCCATGCATAGATCTATCAATGCTGCCGCACATCCACAAAGTTACAAGTGCCTAGAATCTTCAAATATATACAGTTTACATTTCTTCTAAATATCTACCTGAATAAAAACAGTCCACTTTCTACGTAACGAATTCAGAAAACAGCTTTGATTACGTGCGTGTCAGGTGTCACTGGTCGTGCCCTAACTTCCCACAATAACCCCTGCGATATATAAACTTATTGTTACGCGGTTATAAAAACACATTGATTTCTTATAGACTATCACGAGTTTTTGTTCGTGTGGCGAATCATGCGTTGAGGGAGTTCATGCAGCTCTAGATGTTTTGGATACCCTAGCTGTCTACGTTGAGGAATGGGTCGTAACGCTGCCGGCGGCACGGGAGCGATTTTTTCTCGTAGCTTCCAAAATTTTCGCTCTCGTAATTGTTGTTACCAGAGCGCTTTGAAAGCTGACGGGAGCGAAATCGCTCGCCGCTCCCGTGTATTTTTTTCGCTGGTTACATTATTGTATCTAGTCCTATCCACAGGCACTTGAAGCATTTCAACTGTAAACACACGCCGGCGCCATTGCGCGCACACTGACACATAAATATAGAGCAGGTGTGAAAGCGCGATCCCAAAAATTCGCTCGACGCTCGCTGTATTTCTTACGATTTCAACACAAATACACATCAAACAGCTTCCATCTTTGCGTGATGGCGGTGCGCTGCCATCCGCCATGTACTTAAACTTGTTACAATCACGCGCGCAGTGCTAGCGAACGCGAGAATTTCGACAGTCTTTGTGTGATTTCGCGTGACACAGCTCGGTTTTGAAGTGAGGCATAATATTTCTACAACAAGTGAACACTGTACTTCAATTAGCAGCAAAGATGGAAACTGTTTGATGTGTATTTGTGTTGAAATCGTAAGAAATACAGCGAGCGTCGAGCGAATTTTTGGGATCGCGCTTTCACACCTGCTCTATATTTATGTGTCAGTGGGCGCGCAATGGCGCCGGCGTGTGTTTACAGTTGAAATGCTTCAAGTGCCTGTGGTCCTATCACTATCAGTATCATCACTGCTTCAATGTTTTTGCATGGCTATCCAGCCGGACCACGCGTGCAAAATAACTACGACACTGCGATCATACATGAAAGGTACTGACTCAAAAAACACTGAAACCATAGGATAGTCTTTTAAAATTAATACGCAATTAAAATAATATCAGATCGACTACGTTTTCGGGAGTTAATTGATAACGTATCGGGAATACATTACCATTTCGCCACGGTTTCCACACCAAAATCAGAAAGAAGGTAGACGTGCGGTTGCGAGTATAAAGCGATGTTAAATTATTTTACAATCCTAGTTTCTACGCTAAATAAAAATAAATTATTATATCATTTAATTGTAACAAGTTAATGTTAATTATATACATAGTAGTAAGTATATTTATAAATAGCAAATAGTGTTATTTATTTTTGCGGTATTAATGCTAATCCCGTTTTGCACGCAGCTCTAGAAACCACGTGATGTTTAAGAAAGATGTCTGCGTCCAGAAAGTAGTCATTAGTCAAATGTTGTTTGACGTAAATTTGAACACTCTGTTAGGTTGCTAGTGCGTGCATATGACAATGCATAGTCGCCGAGTAGCGCAGAAGCTAAATTTTTTGTTATACCGACCATTTTTAACTTGTGGGGCTAAAAAGGTAGTTATAAACGTTTCGTTTGCGCAGTCGGTGCTCGACTCAACTTACTTACTTAGCTCTAGTACTAGTACTAGTAGTAGTAGTACTAGCAGTAGTACTATAGCCTGCGGATAGCTGCCGCAGGGCTATAGTACATTCTGCCATAGATGTAATCTATCCAAATGCTCCAACTGGTCTAACCAAAAATTTATCCCCAAAACGCAAAATGATCGGGCTTTTTAACACTTATAAGTTATCTATCAACATGGACATCTCACCTATCTTTTTGAACACTTTCCACAACTTTACACCAGGTAACTATTTATGCATTTATTCCTCAAAGTCAGCACTTATTGAAATTACATTTCAAATCATATGGCGTGCGCACGCGTAATGTCACCGGATATGTTGGCAAAACGCAAGGCAGCTATGGTGCATGTATTATTAACGGGGGTGTTCCCGCTTGTGCTACCGATTGTGCGCACATTGGACCATCAGGGCGAGTTTACCCATCACCCCCGTTAATAATGGGGCACTCACCCCACATTATGGTAGGTATATGCCACTGCGAAGTCAAAAATGGGGGGGGGGGCTCTGGAACTAACTCAGACCTGAAAATGGGGGTCTCTGGAACTAATGTTTGTTGAATGTGGTATGCTCTGGAACCGGTTATGTTCGAAAATGGTAGTCTCCGGAACTAGGATTTGGACATGTTTAAAAGAGAGGGGTCTCTGGAACTGTGGGGGGAACAGTGATTTGCTTTAAAATCTATGCTGTAGCACTTGAACCAATAATTATTGTATTATGTAGAGGAGAGAAAAACATGACCCGGAGAGAGAGATGAACGCACGCACACACACACACACACAACCCACAACAACATCACACACACACACACACACACACACACACACACACACACACACACACAGAGAGAGAGAGACAACACACGCACGCACGTACGCACGCACACACAAACACACACACAACACACACACATTGCATGCATGCCTTCACGGCCCGGCTTCAACGTATTCTGAAGTACGATGCACTGGAACGGAAATATTAAAAACTATATTATTTTTCATAATTATGTACTGATAGTATATACAATTTTGTAAACAATGTTTTATTAGTTATCATACTCATAATATATATTTTAGATACTTTAGTCAAAACATCAGCTTCAGCTACATTCATCTTTGAAATTTACAAATTAACTTTTTAAAATGATCAGAATTGGTTGCTTTCAACATAGCCTGAAAATGCAGGAAATGCCATTTCCAGGCTCTAAATTTCCAAAAATTTATGGGGGAGAACCCCCCCCCCCGCATCGGCTTCGCGATCGCGGCATTAGCCATGTCTGCCTGCGGCACACACACTAACCGCCACTCTTGATGTTATCACTGGGTGATCCTACATTTTTCTGCAGTGGCACATTTTGGGAGGCCACTACGGCCCTGAGATTAGGCACCTGTACATAAAGAGCAAGTTTGGCGCTTCCCTTGAGTGGTATTTATATAGTTAAACCAACTCTAGAGAACAGACCTGTCTATATAGGACACTTGTTTTTCCACGTGACCCTTATTTACAAGTTTAATTGTAATATTCATTTGGTATTACTTTAGAAACCATGTTTGTGTGGATTTTCTTAATTAAATTGGAGATTTGTCAAAAATTACACTCTGGTTTGTTGCAGTACGTGAGCCGTGAATATGGAAAAGTAAGTGCAGCAATTGTTGATGAGTTGACATCTGCATTAGGAGCTGAAAATGTGAGTACATCAGTTGCTGTAAGGGAGCACCATGGTCATGATGAGTCCTTTCACAGGTATGCATATGCTGTCTACCCTATCATAATTTTTATTTGATAATATTAGTGGCTTTGGCCCAGTTTTGTACAAGTTTGCAGGAAATGAACATAGCTTATGCAATATTCTAACTATAAATTATCTATCATGATTATTAGCTTATGAAACTATAATAGAAGTTCTATGTTTCAATTTGAAATTGTGTGTTGTGGATTTGTAGTATTGATGTGCAATCTGCATGTTTGTCTTTGTGTATGTGAGCTTATTTTATATTTTCCAATTTATTGGTCTTATATCAAAAGCAGTATTGTATACTTTATTAAATTTAGGATTAATTATAAAATATAATACAGGCTAAATCAGTGTACACATGTTTCTTAACATAATTAATATCAGGGGTGAATAAAACTTTATTTAGTTTAAAAAGTGTTTTTTTATTTACTCATGATTAAATTGTGTTTCCTTTTTATGTTTGCTTTTTGTAGCTCCAAACCACCTGAAGTTGTTGTATGGCCAACCAACGTTGAGTTAGTTTCGAAAGTCGTTGGCCTGTGCAATGAAAATGCCATACCAGTAATCCCATTTGGAACCGGTACTGGTATGGAGGGTGGTGTTCTTGCTGTCCAGGTGACACAAATACTGTTTAATTACCATAATTAATTCACATACTTTGTAATTTTAGCCTAATTTTCACGAACTCATAAATAATGATACAGGGTAATACCGGTATTTATTAATTATAGTTGTTTTGAAGGTATTAGGCCTATATATAAAAGTATAATGAAAGATAAGATTAAACAAAAAATGGATCGGTGTCAGGTTGTGTATTGAGGTTAGTCTCAGAGCCTGGTCAGGCTATAAAATATGCACTGTACGAGCAAAAGTAAGCAATTGAATTTGCTGAAACCCCTGATGCCATATATATAGATTGTGGTACCACGCTATGACGTGCCTTGCGATTAAGCAAATTTTGATATAACACAATTGTCACTTGGTTTCTTTTTCTCTTCTTTTTTTTTTACATTACTTATATCACGTGCATGTAGCTTGTCAGAACAGGGTGATAACAGCATAAAAAGCATTGCTCAAACTTTCTATGACTAACAGTAACAGGTATTTTAAACTTTTTAATTACCCCACTATGACACAACCCTGCATTTTATGCAATCAATGTTTTACCCTAATTATCACATTATAATAGGGTTCCACGGTGCACCCCTCATGTATATATTTTAATACAAATTCATACTTTTAAGTTATTGATACCCGTAGGGCGCACAGGATGTTATTGTTTAATGTAGTGAATCTGACCTGCCAACGTTACTGATATGTGGGCACAAATTAATGGGAGGTAACTTGGTACCATATCAGCTACATTTTGAGAGTTGTGCATATCTTGTGTTCCCTGTTTCCTTGCCGACCATGTATGAATTGGCTACTTACGATCAATACACATTTTTTACTATCATCCCTGCCTCAAGCTGTTGTAAATGTAAGCACATATATGGTTCTCTTCATTTATATTATAATTATAGATAATTCAGGACATTAATAAATGCATGTATGTCTAATTATTATTCAGGGTGGGATTTGCATAAATCTTACTAAGATGGACCAGGTAGTGGATGTGAGTCCTGATGACTTTACAGCAACTGTGCAACCTGGAGTTACTCGCATGGCTCTGAATGCGTACTTACGAGACACTGGAATGTGGTTTCCCATAGGTGCTTAGTTCGTTCCTAGCTTCTGAATCATAAAACTCTCATTCTGATTTTAATGAATAATATCGATAAAATTTCAAGTGTGCAGATGCATAAAGTAATGTTTGATATATTAGTGATCTATCACTTTTATATTTAATTTGGTTGATACCATTTCCGGTCGTTGGTAATTCTATGTCTAGATTTAAGTAGTCAAGTCAGTTACATATCATTCAAGAATGCAAGAATAGATCATATATTTCGTTATAAAATTTATCTATTTATATACTCCTGTTTTTTTTGGCAGACCCTGGGGCAGACGCATCACTGTGTGGCATGGCAGCAACCAGCGCATCGGGAACAAACGCTGTCAGATACGGAACCATGCGTGAAAACGTCGCCAACATGGAGGTTGTGCTGCCAGATGGTAGAATTCTGCATACATCTGGAAAAGGTAGAGCCACTAAGTAAGTGACAGGCTGTTTTGTGCTTGTACCTATAGGGCATGCTTTTGTTTCAAGTGTAGCTGTAGTTAGTAGCTGTAATTGACATACACTCGGCCAAAATGAGTTGCAGGAAGAACAGTACACCAATTCATGTTAGTTATATGAAATGTGTTTGCAATCTTGAACACGCTTTCCAGTGCCCATCAAATGCCAAAAATCTCAATGAATGGCCTGTAATTGGCGTAAATTGTACGCTGTGTATATCCAATACATGTGGGTTTAGACACCTTTCTCCCCCATGTACATATATGTCCCTATGTACATATATGTGTCAGAATGCAGATTATAAAAGTTGTGATTGAATGCAAATGATTTTTTACAGGATTAGTAGATGAGGAAGGCATTGTAGAGTAAACATCCAATTAAAGTGCAAGGAATGCTCATAACTGTTCCCATTTTCTGCAGCAATACAACATTTGCTCTCTAAAATTGCAAATAACTGACTAGCTTGATGTGCACTAGCTGAGTGCACTGGCCAGTGGTTGCACCAAATGCCAGTGCTGGGCTATACAATAGTAAAACTCATGAAGGTTCTCAGTTGGCTCTTGTTATTGTGAGATGATCAGTTGTAATCAACGAGATTGAGTGAAGGGGAAGTGTATTCCAACCGATCATTGAGTGATGCCAAATGTGACCCGCTCCAGCAAAACCAGGATTAAGTAGGAAATTCTACAAATTGAGTTATGTGCATATCTGAATAGATCATTTACTTACCTTTAAAATGATATATAATATTTGGCTATATCTAAAGAATTGACCGATCTACAGCAATTTGAAGATCGGAAACCGACTTATTCCGGAATATGCAGCTTTTGAGATAAAGCGTTCCGGGTAAGGGGCCCAGTCGGGGATAAGCGGTCAGGGGTCGGTCTGAAGGGCGCCGTTTCAAAAAAATTAAAAATGACCATAATAATCTAGAGATATCTGAACCTATATATCCGGATTAAATATGCACTTAGGAACTTATTTTTGTAAAAATCTCATTTTTGTCCAGGTAGGCCATTTTCAGCATTGACATGTGTGCGTGCTCATTACTCAAAACAATGACTTGCGACTTAGTCCGTATTATGCTGGAGCGGGTCACAAATAGTCGAGACCAGAACACGAATTTTATTTGGTTTTTATCCTATACACCAACCAGAAAATGTGAGGAGGCTACAATTTATAGCAGTGAAATATTATTGTGTCAAAATATGTTAATCCGAATAGGAACGGACAAACAGGGTGTGGTGTAGATTATTCATCAATAAGTCATAAGATGTAGGATATGAATGGTTTATAGGCTTTATGTATGCGTGTGGTGTCTGTTCTGCATATGGTATTTTGATTAACTGCTGTTATTCCTATTCTGGATACATTGTTCCTCACAGGAAAACGGTTGCTGGTTACAACCTCACCAACTTATTTGTTGGCTCGGAGGGTACACTAGGCGTCATCACGCAGGCCACACTACGTCTGTACGGGATCCCGGAGTCCATGGTCTCGGCTATCTGTTCATTTCCTGACATTAAGTCAGCGATAGAAACAACAGTACAAATCCTACAATGTGGCATACCAATTGCCAGGATAGGTATGTACCATAATAACACTTCACCGGGACTCAATATATCTCACATAATTGATCTATAAAGACAACCACATGAAGATATCTCACATAATTGGCTATAATTAGAACCTTTGATGTGAAATAATTTTCATAATACTATTCTGAATGGCATTCACTCATTGTAATGTAACATCTTGCAGCAATGTTCCAGTGACTGCTGCTATTTAAGGAAGATCTATAAATTTCCTCACGTGATAGTGTGTTTTGTGCTATTTCTTGCATGTTTAGAATTTCTGGATGAGGTGCAGATGGATGCGTGCAACCGCTACGGCAAGCTTGACTATAGAGTGGCGCCAACACTGTTCCTTGAGTTTCATGGCTCAGAGAAGACGATAAATCAGCAAGTCACAGAAGTTGGTAATTATCCTCTGCAAACAGTGGTGACGGACTGTAGGTGATCGTTTTGGATGTACATGGGTTAATAGTACGATAGTGAGATTGACCTTCATCGACATTCAAAACGATTTCTTACTTGTTTACACAAATAATTTCAGACCATCACAGCTTACACTGAACCCTGATCAATATATGAGTATAGAACATTTTATTTTATTTAAGTGGAAATATGTTATTTAAATGATTTATGCTGAAATTGGAAACCTCAGGATGGTTGTTTATGCCAATGCTTTGTCTTGAAAATATAAAGTACCTTTAGCCAACAACCCTGGCATTATATTAAAGCTCTGAAGAATTATTATTTTTACTCTGTACCCAGGATTTCATTAGAAGCTAGCACACTGTGAATTCAGCCGTATACTTTGGCTTGTACGCTGTGTATTTTAATAGCCCAACCAGACTGTGAGACTAACAAGCGTGCGGCTGCTTAACATAAGGCCTTTTTGGCATTTTGGCAATTTTTTCCTCCTCACACTTGTACTTATAGGCCTAGTATTTTAAAAACATGAATATTTAGTAAAAAAATAACCTGACCTACTATTAGTAAGTGTCAGGTTTTTCTTCAGGCGATGTTGTGCGTGAGAATGGAGGCACAGACTTCCAGTGGGCAGAGGATGAGGAGGAAAGGAAGAGGCTATGGCAGGCTCGTCATGAGGCGTGGTATGCAGCCAAGGCCCTGGCTCCCGGATGCACTGTGAGTACCACCTGTACCACCTGTACAATGTTTGCACTGATCAAATTTGTCATCCGCAATTTTCAGATGAGGGTTTTGTGAACAAGAACTATTTTAAGGTGGCCTAGTAGAGTATTAATATCCATTGACTTCCTCCATGCCATCCAGACATTAGTACTACTAATGTATTGCAACGAGTAAACACTTTTACCAAATAATCTACGAAATACTGCAAGCAAAGAATTTCTATAGGCTGACGTGGTTTAGTACTATTTAAATATAGATTGCTATTGCTTGGGGATTGTGCAATAGTCGAATAATGCAATAGTAACATAAAATTAAAGATAATTGTGAGGACAATTTGAGTTTTATTAGTAATTCCCTAACTATGCTCTAAATTTTTTGGCTTGCAGGCATATTCGACAGATGTTTGTGTACCACTGTCTAAACTTTCAGAGGTTATTGTGGAGTCAAGGAAAGACATAGAAGCAGCTGGTGTTAAAGGTGGGTCAGTGTAAAAATACATCTTTTTGTACACACGCACGCACACTTGCACGTTTGCACACAAGCATGCACACTTACACCATGAACATATGTATCCTTATTTTCATGTGTAAAGGTATGTATGCATATAATATGTTATATCAAGCATTATTATGGCGACAAAATTGCTATTGTCATATGCTTAGTTGTTATTCCATCACCCAATTCTAGAGTATGGAGAAATGCTCTGTCATCATGGCCACCGTGTTGCACATACGTGTTCAGCTGAAATGCTCACATACACGCACCATTTCTATTCAGTTTTTTTAAGACATAGAACGTTGATTAACACTATATAAATTAATAGTCTTTACTAGGTGGATACTTGCGGGTACTGCTATGTTATTAACTCCCTAATAACCTCAAATACAAGTGTAATGCAGTATAATGAAAACCGTCATATTTACCTATAAAATTATTAGCAGCTATTCCTATGATAGTTTCTGAAAGCGTAATAATAAAGTAATTAAACACATATAATTATAAGTGCACAAAATTAGTCTTTATCAATGTTTGATGTGACCTGCAGCTAGCCGATTACTATTCGACCGTTACTAACTTTAGCTTTTATGATGATTTGTGATTCCAAATCTATCTGTAAAGTTAAACTGGTTACTTTATCGATGTACTGGAATTCTGTACGTATTTATTATAACACGCTCTACTTTGCAGGTCCTATGATTGGTCATGTTGGTGATGGAAACTTTCATGCACTATTATTGGCTGAGCCGACCAAACCAGATGCTAAACAGACAGTCATTAGTCTAGCCAAATCAATTGCCAGGTATTGCTATCTTACAATATAACAATCTTAGCTTGGCAGGATGTTAGTAGATGAAATAAGCTTATGAAAGGTGATCTCATCAGGAGTGAATAATAATAGATAATATATAATCTATTATTATTCACTCCTGATCTTATCATAGATATGTTGCAGCTGTATATGTTATTAATGATGATGGCTCTAATTAGTTGACATTTGCATTCCACAGGCGAGCATTGTCAGTTGGCGGCACATGCACAGGTGAACACGGCATCGGCCTCGGGAAACGTATGTTCCTTGAGGATGAGCTGGGAGCAGTCGGTGTCGCTGCCATGAGAATGGTGAAGCGTGCGTTTGACCCCAATAACATCATGAATCCTGGTAAAGTTTTACCGTCCGGTGACGATGATAGGGAAGATGGAGAGAGTGTAAAACTACAGTGAGGACACCTATATGCATAGACAGGAAACTTGTCGGTATTATCTTGTAAGAGGAAGGAAACTTGCCCAGCTAACTGGAATGCAGGTTACACCACCTATGTGATATTTTTCTAGTAGCATTTGTTACAGGACATCAGTTTCCATTGTGATGAAATATTGCAATCAAATATCGTAGTCTGACAACAGGCATATTTATTCAAGCTTTCTATTTTGCCGTATTCCTATCATGCAGAAATAATTAGCACTCGTGTATATTTTTTAGTGTAGTGTCACATAATCATGGCTTATGATAGAGATCAAGAGAATTCAACATTACGGGTAAAAATACCTTGTTTGGTAGATGACGTTTGATGCACTAATTTGCGCTTATTGGCAATGTCCTCTGTAATCAGCAACACATCGTACACACGCACGCACGCACGCGCACGTACGCACGCACGCACGCACGCACGCACACACAAACGCACGCACGCACGCACACACACACACACATACACACTAAATGCATATGAATTTGTAAGCAGGGCCAATCCAACAACTGTTAAAACTATTCATCGTGATTCAAATTATAAGTTAAAGGAATAATATGGACATTGATTATGCAATGTTGACGAATGCTAGAATAACTGGCACCTTGTGTAGTTAATAAGTACATTACCTTATAGCCAAACGCGTATTAGTTTGTCCAATATCACTGCTGGTTACATTACAAGCAAGACTTGAAATCGGTTGTTGATATTCATTTACGTGCCGTAAATGTCATCCAGGAGTCAAGCGATAAGTCGCCGATGACGTAAACATTTGTGCGGCCCGTATGTTTTGGACGCCAGATGAAATGGAGGTGTCAGCTGTGTAACCACGGCCACGGACTAAACATGGAAACACGGAGTAAAACACACGTACTAATCAGTAATCACGGACGCACATGGACAGCCCTGATAAAAAGTTCTTTATCACGAGCGTCCGTGTTTACGAAATCACTGATGATAGCATTGCGTACGGCCGAGCATGCGTGCGAAAATGTCTGGTGCACTATAAATCTGTATCACACCCGCTTCGCTGGCAGCGATTTGAAAGTGACACGGTAAACTGTAAACATTTCTTCGACTGCGGATTTCGATTAGACATTTCTTAGTAACCAGCAGTGATATTGGACAAACTAATACGCGTTTGGCTATAAGGTAATGTACTTATTAACGTACACAAGGTGGCAGTTACTCTAACCGTCGTTAAAATTGCATAATCAATAAGCCTATTATGTATTTAATTGATGTTTTATATCCGAATTTAAAACAAACAACTTACCTATCAAATGCAAGTTTCTACACCGGAATCGAATAACGTG
>NW_014577109.1:28297-32858 GCF_000485595.1 Priapulus caudatus | reverse complement strand
ATTAACTACACAAGGTGCCAGTTACTCTAGCATTCGTCAACATTACATAATCAATGGCCATATTATTCCTTTAAGTAATTAGTTGAACTCGGCAACAAGTGTTGGTATGGTGAGGTTGTTTATTGCAATAAAGCTATAAAGATATATGAAATTTCAGATGTCTGTATCTAGTTTTTGTAAAGCAATATTGTAATATGTGTATGTGCGTGTGCGCGTGTGTGTCTTGTGTGTGTGCGTGCGTACTACGTGCGTGCGTGTGTGCGTGCGTACATGCGTGCGTGTGTGTGCATGCGTACATGCGTGCGTGTGTGTGCATGCGTACATGCGTGCATGTGTGTGCATGCGTACATGCGTGCGTGTGTGTGCATGCGTACATGCGTGCGTGTGTGTGCATGCTCGCGCGTGTGTGTACGCACCTGTGTGAACGTATGCATGTACACTAATGAAGAACTATATGAAAAGTAAAATGCCAATATAGAAATAGAGTGCCTTGAATTTTAAATGTAAGTTTTCGAAAAAGTATGTCTCATTGCCGGCCTGCTGTATTTTAACGAAGATGCATACTGTCGTAAAGATTGGCATTTGAAATATAAGATCCCGAATTTTTACATTTCTATTTCATTTTTCATCTATGTATGTAATGCGTGTGTGCAGGCGTGCTAGCGAGCGTGCAAGTGTGTATTCGTGTGTGCGTGCGTGCGTTCGTGCGTTCATGTTTGCGTGTGTGGGTGTATTTGTGTGCGTGTGTGTGTGTATGTGTGTGTGCGTGCGTGTGCGCGCGTGTGTGTGTGTGTGCGCGCGTAGACATAGGCATGCACACGACGAGTTTTGCGTAAAGGATGCCCACCTGAATATGCTCTGTTAGAGAGGTAGAAGCCGATGTTAGTATGTACAGTAACATGTACAGTAATATATGTGCCTATACTATTTACCCGTCTGACATGAATATCGCAAAATAAACATCTACTCGATTTTGTATGCTTTCAAACCATAGAGCACGCGCATAAGTGACGTTTGGGTTAAATAATGTCTGAAATCTGAAAATGTTCGTCGAGAGGAGCTCTAGCTAGACTATGATTGCACATGAACACAATTTTTATGCGCCTGGTTCACGGACCGCCTGAATCCCATCCATGGACCACAGGTTAAGAACCCCTGAGCTAGACTATGATGCCTAGCTAGCAGAACTGGCGGGTTTCTGTTGTGTCGCATCTTCACCGTGCCTGCGGTTCTGTTTCTGGTAGTGGCCTCTAGTTGCAGCAGTTGGAATAAGCAACTCTCTGTGTAGACCCATCCCAATCCCAGAGATCCTAATGTGTGCGTATCTTATGCGCAGCTTGTGATCGTAGTGTTGCTGAAATAAAGCGTGGACCGCGCAGCTTGCTTCTATGTTCCAGGGAGACACTTTATTCTCCTAGCCGTCAACCCTGAATTTATTTGTAATACCCATCGCGCCTGCCGACTCTTCTCGATGACGACTGTACTGCTCATATATTTTACTATGCTATATGCTACATATATGCCACTATACTGCTTATCAGTAAAATGCATGCATAACGTTTTTGGTTTTTCTCGGTGCTAATTCTCGGATATTAATTTTCTTCTATACGACGCGCAATACCGTTACAGCGACAAATATATATGTATGTTCAGTAGTGGAATACGCGTTTTGATATGCTCGTGCATGGCATTTATATATATATATTATTCACACACGTAACGTGACGTAAGTCAAACCTCAAACGCTATTTCATCTCCAAGAACCGCACAACACCGACGAACGAATGTTACCAAACGCTGTCGTTATATACGTATAAAAGATTTAGTAGATGGAGATGCGCGAATGATCTGTGACAAATTCTTTATACACACAGGCACGCGCGCACGCACGCACGCGCACACACACACACACACACACACACACACACACACACACACACACACACGTACACATGTACAAACACATTTGATATGTACAAATAAAATCGAAATCCGCCTTCCCAGAGATTCCGGATGCAAAAACGTGAAATGAGTTCACGGACAAACAAACTGTCGCGAACAAACACACCTACCCGATATTATAGTACGAGTAATATATTAGCGAAATATCATATTTTTACACACCCCACACTAAGCAAACATCCGCTATATTGTTGACTAAATAGAATCCTTTTTGCGATATACTGAATTTCAACTGAAAATAGAGAGGGAACGCGGGTCCGTACCGTGTTTTCAAGGTAGAAAAATATCCCAGTTACCAGTTCCCGCCAATTTCTGCTTTCCCTTGTCCCGGTTGAATTCTATTCCCGAATCAAAAATTTTTGTTGATCCCGCGGTTTCCAGATAATTAAAATGCATGGTCCAATCCCGCGTACGAAAAATAAACGTTTCCCTCTACATATTGCTATTGTTTAAAGCCGCTCACCTTCGCCGGAGCCTTGTTAGAAAGAGTCTCGACATATTCGATGATTGCCGCACGCAAGTTGGCTGACACGAAGTAATGTGTGAGATAAAAAAATCTACGTTAAAAAAATCGACATAAAAAAGTCTGCACTATTCCGGTAACAATCGGTGCCAACCTCATCACCTGGACGGCGCCAACAAACGTGAATAATTTACTAGGTACTTCGATAAATAGTCATAATATATAGCACGTAAACTACAGTATTATTGGTTCATGACGAGTCGCAAACCCCGCGAATCGGTTCTTCCACTTCGCGCCGTATATTTCGTCGTCATGGATACCGACTCCGGTGATCAGTACTCGTCTGCTTCGCCGTCCGTTTCGACGACAGGAGGGTAGACCACAGGAAACGCGTAATTGTGTCGCCACTGAAGATCCGGCACCAGGTTAGAGACTGCTGCCCACGCATGGCTGTAGTCACCACAACCAGAGCGGCGGTGCAGCGGCAGCGGCCTCAGCGGCAAGAACAGTGCAGGTCTATAGCAGAAAGTTTAACAATTTAACAATTACAGTAATAGCGTATAAGTATACGCGTAACAAACTAAAGTAAATACAACTATAACTAACTAACTAACTAACTAAATAACTGGCTGTCTGGCACGCTCACCCACAGATACATATATATATATGCATATAAAAATATAAACCCAATGTATTGTACAACACATTGTACAATTGTGACCCTTTATTACGGTCGTTCGGGGTCATTATATATGTATATATACATAATATATATATATATATATATATATATATATATATATATATATATATATATATATATATATATATATATATATATATATATATATATATGAGTGTGCGTATGTGTGTGAGCGCGCGCGCGCGTGTATGCGTGCGAGCGTGAGGCTGTGTGGGGAACGGGGTGCGCATGTGAGTGTGCTTGTTTGGGTGCATATGTGTGTGTTTAGGTGCGGGGCCTCGTTTGCATGTCGGCGTGGAAAGTAGTAGTAGAGACAGTAATGCATACCTATCAACGTTATGATACAGTCTGGCGGATTCCCTGAAGCCCTTCGCAAATGGATTGTTATCAATTTTCAGCTTTGTTATCTGACGTAAAACAAATACGGAATATTCAGTATGCAGTTCAGTTAAATGTGACCAGAAATTACGACATGTTATAAGTGCGCGCATGCGCGCATGTGTGCGTGCGTGCGTTTGTGTGTTTGAATATTTGTGTGTGTGTGTGTGTGTGTTTGTGTTAGTGTGTGAGTGTGTGTGTGCGTGCGTGCGTACGTGCGTGCGTGCGTGCGTGCGTGTGCGTGCGTGCGTGAGTGCGTGCGTGCGTGCGTGCGTGCGTGCGTGTGTGTGTGTACGACGTGTTGCTGATTACAGAGGAAATTGCCAATAAGCGCCAAATCAAATCATAAATGATTTCAGGCGCCTTAGCTGGTCATAGTCACTCATGGGGAGTCACCGATGGTCTTTGAGGTAATTGATTATTGAAATTATAGTGGCCAGCTCATCTCGTCGCATAATGTACAGCAATTTTAATTAACTATTAATATTAATGAACATATAATGACAGTCCACAAGGGTGCGCGAAAAGACATTACATGTAGAGAATATAAGGGGTTTCATATACTGAGTGGAAGCGTACATTAAGCTGCGGGGGAGAACAAATATACAAATATTGGCGTCTAAATTTCTGATAGTCAATCTAACTAAGCACATCTGACCGGTAAATCTAAAGATCGCATTTACTTTCAATTTAAAGTTGCTTTTCCATTAATATCCTGTTTTAATTTAGGTAGTGAAAATAGGCAACCATTCTAATATGTTGCTAGAAATTTAGTGAAAACCACAAAATATTGCAAAACGGCAAGTATCTATCGTGCAAGGTCATTATTGAAATGGACTCCATGAATGTGGAGGTTGCCACAGAGGTAAAACCTTTAGGAAGAAGTGATTTTCCATGAGTTGGAAGTATCTTTACGTATTTTTAATATAGTGACATATTCTTGATACTCCCATACACTGGATCCACTTAAAGTATACCTCGACTGTGAAAAAAGAATCTACGTAGCAGGGGCGTGTACAGGATTTTTACCAGGGGGGGGTCTAATCGTAACCTAA
>NW_014577109.1:24855-26690 GCF_000485595.1 Priapulus caudatus | reverse complement strand
ACTACTTACTACATAGACGTACTCTGTCGTTACGTCTCTCCTCTCTACTTCCTACCCGTACCTACCTACTATATATTTCTACTATATTATATATATATTATTATATATATATATATATATATATATATATATATATATCAAGAGCTAATAATACCTATACTACTATTACCATTATTATACCCTACTATACCATATATTACTATTACCATATTATATTACCGCAGAGGTCACTGACAACGAGTAGACAATGCGGTGCATTTTACCGCCATTGCCGGATTATATAAGCGAAAGTATATTATTTTCGTTCCTTATATACATTTTAAAACCCGACACGCGGCGCACCGACATTTCTTCCAGAAAAGGATAAGAAACACGCCCCCTTGTGTTTCATGCGTACGATGTCGATTTGCTGACGGTAGTACCTGGCTGGGGTGGCTGGATCGGCCCGGCCGGCAATCACCCAGGCGGCGCGGTGATAGACGTAACGGTAGCGGTTGCCATCCGCGCGCACAATGTCCATGTAGATGTCATACAGCTGGTCCGAGTGCAAGCCAACGAACTGAACACGCAGCGTCGGAAACAGGCGCCTGCATGCGAAAAAGATGAAGGACACTTATTCTGCGACGTATGATATACGAGCAGCAAATTCGTTCCGATTTAAAATGGAGATCTAGTCACGCACGCTCAGTTAATCCTCATCTTCCGCGAAACGGACATGAAGCCTTAGTAATGGACTAGATTTCACTAGATTAGACGCCATTCGGATAGTTTTCCTCGCCAGTCTCAAGCTGGGTTTACACTACCGGCTTTATGTAGGCGAATTGGCGAGTCGGACCAATTTCGCAATTCGGCAACTTCGAGTTGGCGAAAATAGAACATGTTCTAATCTCCCAACTATAGTTGCTATCGATCGGTTGGTCGTGCAACTTTTGCGTTTACACTGCCGATTGTCGGTTGTATAGTTGGGAAGTTGGTCCAATTCGCCAATTCGCCAACATAAAGTCGGTAGTGTAAACCTAGCTTTAGACGAGGTGTTAGGCTTCACGCCCCCCAAGAGTAGCCCTAACTTCCCAAGAGTAGCCGTAACTCAGCTAATTAGTTCAGCATGGTTCGGCGAAACGTAGGTTTGGTCTTTCCGCGCTCACGTTTGCCACGTACCTGCCGGATTTAGTGATGATCATCTCCGTCCCCCGTCTGTCGAACTGCCGCCATAGATCTCTGCCCTGTAGATCACAGCCGACGGTGCGCATCTCGTCGCTACCGCACGAGAGCAGCGACGCGTACGGTGGCTCGACGAAGCGCGTTGCTAAAACATTCACACACACACATACGCCGACGTCAGAACTAACTAGATACGTGAACGCTGCGCTGCTAAACATTCACACACGCGCCGACGTCAGAACTAACTACATACGTAAACGCTGCACTGCTAAACATTCACACACATACGCCGACGTCAGTAATAACTACATACGTAAACGCTGCACTGCTACACATTCACACACATACGCTGACGTCAGAACTAATTACATACGTGAACGCTGCACTACCAAACATTCACATATACGCCGACGTCAGAACTAACTAACTACATACGTAAACGCTGAACTGCAAATATTCATACACATACGCCGACGTCAGAGCTAACTACATACGTAAACGCCTTGCACTGCCTCGTGCAATAACATCAAGTGCATCATGAATCATATAGCAATATGCATAGAGAAAGAGTACATACGGCTCTATGCCGTCTTTATACGAGGGTTGTGTGTGTGTGTGTGTGTGTGTGTGTGTGTGTGTGTGTGTGTGTGTGTGTGTGTGTGTGTGTGTGTGTG
>NW_014577109.1:20966-24834 GCF_000485595.1 Priapulus caudatus | reverse complement strand
GTGTGTGTGTGTGTGTGTGTGTGTGTGTGTGTGTGTGTGTGTGTGTGTGTGTGTCGTGTGTGTGTGTGTGTGTGTGTGTGTGTGTGTGTGTGTGTGTGTGTGTGTGTGTGTGTGTGTGTGTGTGCCTTGTATAAGACAAGAATATGAAAAGCGCTGCGGGGTTAAGGTATGAAGTGCTGCAAATAATAGAAAACGTGGAAATAGATCGACAGAGTTAACACGATGGGCTTGAAACGTGGTCCGGAAAGGAGGAAAGGGAAGAAAGTGCAAGAACGAGGGAATGTCAGAGAAAGGAGAAAGAGGGGAAGCGAGAGCGGGATGGATAGAGGGGGGTGGAAAGAAAGGCAGACAGACAGAGGCAGACAGACCGAGAGTGAGAGTGAGAGAGAGAAAAAGAGAGAGAGAGAGAGAGAGAGAGAGAGAGAGAGAGAGAGAGAGAGAGTGAGAGCAAGCAAGAAAGAAAAGACAGGTCGATGCACACGGGACAAAGTTGTTCCTTCCCTCTCCGTTTTAAGTGTACGCGTATACCCGCGTATGCCCGGCTTTACTGTGTGGCGACTGACAGCTATATATGTCTGGTCGATGGCGGTTAACATTTTGATATTTGTTCTTATAGGGCACCTGAACGTCAAATAAAACAAAAGTAAATATATTTTGCGTTAAAATTCGTGATACGCTCATGCATCGAACGGCCTTCGTTACTATACGTAGATTGGTCCCAACATGGTCGAGTAATACAATCTATATCCATCGGATGGACGATGAATCATGCATTGATTCAGTCTAGTGGTAGCAACAGTAGTGCATGATAGAATGCGTAGTTAGCAGCCTCATAAATGAAGACTATAGCGCAGGTTTCGCGAATATAGGAGAGAATCGGTTGACGAGAATCTTAATTAAGGACTGTAACAGACGCAACTCCATCTCAATTACGGAGGTCTGCTGTCAGACAGAATAATGGTAGTACGATGTGAAGAAGAGTAAGCTAATGGCGAAAAGTTCTAACATTAATTTGCGCACAGCTTAAATAATTAAACAGCGATATAACGCGCTACACACTCCCTAGCAACACCTCCAAACTAGCTCTGCCAAACACGTCTGCTGTGCTCTACCGAGCCGTGTATTGATTGAGAGAGACCCCTCGCAACGCAGCGACTGCAGCAGATTGCAACTGTTGATGGCATCCGACTAGACTGATTCCAAACTCCAAAGGTCCTCGTGGCTGAACCCAACAGCTCCACAGACTCGAACAGTATTATTGTGGTACAGCAATGGTCAGCGATATGGACTGATTCGCGTCGATTGGAAATTGTTGGGCATACATACAAGCGACTGCTATTCAGCTAAATATGAATCCACCAGACAGAACACGTAATTTGAAAGGGAGGCAAGGACGACATAATATTGCGTCACAAAAATAATTATAACAATGTCTTCGTGATCGCGTGACTACGCAACGAGCAGGGGGGGGGGGGGTCCATTAAGCATTCATTCCCTCAAAATCGTGTGCATACGATTATCAAATATTTATTTTTAGATGCGCAACACCTGCGCGGGATATGAGGTATACAGGCCTGTCTATAGGTGTCTACGTGACAGTCTAACCATGTCCATACGTACGCGTTAGTCTAAACTGTCCATAGAATATACCAGTGTTTAGCGATGAGCCAACCTACTGTCCACCTGGGGATCGGCCAGTCTCTCATTGCTAATTAACTAGTAAGATGCAGCTCTGCGTCGGAGTGTGTGCTGCTCAGTGAGGGAAAAGAGAGAGTCAATAGAAATTGCATCTTTATATCTGGACTAATATTTCTAATAAAATGGCTACTTATGTCATATTTTACATCTATTGCCAGACGAGCGGTACGGAACGATGTCACATATCCTAGAGGGTACCCTGGTGGTTGGGCAGATATCACATTATGTCACTCATACAGTCAGGGCCATAATATAACGACAGCGATATTTATACAGTGTAGTCTGACAATACCTTATTATAGTTCGCGTGTGACAGTTCACTCATAGCATGATACACATTACATATGCTGCCAGCTTTTCTGTGTGACAACCGCGTTAATACCGAACAGAAACAAAATGATCATCGGGATTTATTGATTTCTGGAAGAAGTAACAGCAGTCACAGCCAAAGAAAAAAGAGAGCGCGCCACGTGAGGTAGAGAAATAGAAAGAAAGAAAAAGTGGAGACGTGAGAGCATGAACAGGCGAATTGGTATCTGAAAGAGAGAGAGAGAGAGAGAGAGAGAGAGAGAGAGAGAGAGAGAGAGAGCCGGCGCGAAAGAAAGAGTGGAGGAGTGATGGTATGAGCAGGCGATAGTTACCATATGGTTTTGGTAGGCGGTAACAGCCGTGAATGAAATCTCGGGGAATATGAAGGTTCTGTGCACAAATGCAGACAGGTCCGTGGCACTAGCAGGAGCAGCTTCGTCGTTATCGTGAAGCGCGATGTGTAGTCTAGGTTGATACTTGTGCATGGATTGCAATACTACCTAAAATAAGAAAGAGAGATGGAGAGAGAGAGCTCAAGTGGCGAGATTTATAGAGACCGCAGTAAAATATGCAACCTTACACAGTTGGATCCTTCAATTATAACATAGGATGTATGTTTTAAATAAATTATTATATATTGAGAATTTTTAAATATTGTGTGTTTATAGTTTGTACAGTTTATACGAATAACCAGTGGTAGTCATTCGCAAAACTAAAAGAAATTATACAAGCATTATAGAGATAACGTATTCGGGAAGACACCATCACTCCTGCCGTTATTTACATTATTAGTATTATTCAATCCAGAATTTAACTATAGTTGCAGGATACGTTTTGCAGAAGCTTTGTGGTCGCAAAAGCGCAGTGTTTGTCGAACGAAATATTAGCTGGTCGAGATTATACAAGAGGAGTGCACATTCTAACGAGTAGTTTGCTATGCATAAATATCTATGTAGGGCAATAGCGCGGGGTCAGGGAATTCTTCCATCGTCACTCCTTCGTATGTATTATTTATCACGCGTGAGTTATAAGCCACCGAGTATAATAGCTTACATCGGAGTTTTGACGGTAGGCGTACAGTACAGCGTAGTTATTAATTGGGTTTCACGTAATTAAAGACAGGTGATAGCGTGATTAGTGACAGGTGATAGCGTGATTTGTGATAGGTGATAGCGTGATTAGTAATAGGTGAATTGCGAACTTTGTCTGGTGAATGCGGCTAATATCTTAGAAATATAAGTATATAGGTGTAGATGTGAGCAAGATGATGCTCCTACATATGCATGGACAGCCTTGCTCGAAATTCCGCATAACTCTTGCTCGGCATTTGTTCAAGGCCCTGACCGTGTGGTTGTGGTTGTCCAGCGGGTTATTTGTCAGCTTTACTTTCTCGAAGGAAACGATCATCTTGGCCAGTTTGCTGCCGAACATAGGCGAATCGTGTTGCTGGACCAATCTGCGGAGAAAAACGGGAAAAAATGAGTAGTAGTCTGTGCATGCTTGTATAGGGAATTTTGACAGATGTGGACAATGTAGCGAATTTCTAGATTAATCTAATATCTAGTATTTGTCTTCGTATGATGAAGGCATTAATTTGGCTTCTTTTAGACACTCCGCCTCGAACCTTCCCCTTCCTTCTTCTCTTTTCACCCTACCTCTCTAGTTTTCCCTTTCCCGGATGTGGATTCACGACCACGACGTTACGTTCACGACAATGTACGTACCTCTATGCATTTACCATTTAGCATCACTCATTTGTTTTTCAAATCAGCTATACATTCACATAGCGATCTTGCTTTACGCTCTCCCTGCTATTTTCCTCCCCGGATACCCAGTATTATATTGCATTAACATTTATATA
>NW_014577109.1:3598-17699 GCF_000485595.1 Priapulus caudatus | reverse complement strand
GTCAAATCGGAAAGAAGAGAATTGCCATTTCTTCTATATCTGGACTAAATATTTTTCTAATATTAAATGGTCTACTTAATGTCATATTTTTACATCTATGCCAGACGAGCGGTACGGCAACGATGTCAACATATCCTAGAGGGTACACCCTGGTGGTTGGGCAGATATTCACATTATGGTCAGCTCATACAGTCAAGGGCCATCATTATAACGACAGCGATATTTATACAGTGTAGGGTCTGACAAATACTTATTATAGTTCGGTGCGTGACAGTTCAGCATGACATAGCATGATAACACATTACATTATGCTGCGCACTCTTTCCTGTGTACAACCGCGTTAATACCGAACCAAGACAAAATGATCATCGGGAATTTATTGATTTTCTAGGAAGAAGTAACAGCAGTCACACCATAATGAAAGAAAGAGAGCCGCGGCACAGTGAGTAGGAAATGAAGAAAGAAGAAAAAGTGGAGACGTGAGAGCATGAACGGCGAATTGTATCTGAAAGAGAGAGAGAGAGCGAGACTGAGAGAGAGAGAGAGAGAGAGAGAGAGAGAGATGAGAGAGATGCCGGCGCGAAAGAAAGAGTGGAGGAGTGATGGTATGAGCACTGCGAACTGGTAATCTGAAAAGAGAGAGATTGAGAGAGAGTGAGCAGAGAGCAGAGAGAGAGAGGGAGAGAGAGAGAGACGAGAGAGATGAGAGAGGATGAGAGAGAGAGAAGAGAGCATGCGCGAAAGAAAGAGTGTGAGGAGGTGTAGCGAGAAGCAGGGCGCGCGAAATGGGAATCTGAAAAGAGATAGAATGCAATAGTGACCGTGCCAAAAAAAGAAGGCGGATGAGAGAGGGATAGTCTGAAAAATGGAGAGATTTGGGGAGGGTGGAAAGGGTGAGTGAGTGAATGGTGTGAGAGCATCTGATAAAGAGACGCGAGCATTGTGCGGAGCAGGATGAGAGAGAGAGAGCACAGAGAATAGAGAGAGAGAGAGAGAGAGAGAGAGAGAGAAGAGAGAGAGAGAGAGAGAGCGAGAGAGCGAGAGAGCGAGAGAGCGAGAGAGCGAGACAGAGAAGAAAGCGAGCGATAGAATATTAGATAGTGCGAGATAACGTGAGAGCGAGCGCGAGCGCGAGATAGATCGATGGATCGATGGATCGATCGATAGATAGATAGATAGATAGATAGATAGATAGAAGATAAATAGATTAAGATAAAGAGAACAAAAAAAAGAAACAGAGAGATAGAGCGAGAGAGAGAGAGAGAGAGAGAAGGGGGAGAGAAAGCAAGAGGGATACAAGATACCATTACCTTCTCGCTCGTCTTTTATGCCAGCAAGATCGGCGCCGATACTGCCTGCGTTCACACGAGTGGCATCTGGGAGTTGATTAGAATTCGCTATAAGCTGATCAACACAAAATGCCCGCGATCTGGGTGACATCTCAGCGACAACATTAGCGCCAGACATTGACTCGCTTGCGTAGATGACCATTGTTCGTTCTATTTCAAGTCTTCGTGATAAAGATCGCGGAATAATTTCCAAAAAGGCGGTGATTATGCCGTATTTTTCGTGGAGCGAAGTGGTGCACGCAAAGTCGTAATGTGTGACTCGGCTGCTGTAAATTTAACCTAGGTTCTAGGTCGCTAATTCGTTGTGCTAGTTTGTAGTCGCGCGGATACGTTTTTAGGATTTGAACGTGCCAATGTTTGTAGATGTTAGAGTTAGCGGCTTGTTGGGCTCGCTCGAGCTTAAGCTGGCGGAAACGGCGCCATAGAATCGCTTATCCTCTTCAGGCAACTGCTCACAAGTAAGAACAACAAATAGCAAGAAGCGCCATTGCGACTACAAGCGAACACGCACAGGAAACGTCAATTATAGGTTCTTTACGTGAGATCACAAGCGCGTTGCTGTTAGTTTTCCTGTATGCGATATGTGATTAAAGTGTTTCCGCTTTTACATAGCGGTTGCACTTTCCAGAATCGGTCATGTCGTTCGTTTATTCCAGTACCTACCATTGCGCGCTGATACGGGCGTGCTGAAGTATTCTATTGGTTTATCATACATGATTCAAATTAATCTAATAACATCTTAGTTTATTTATCTGTGCCAATAAAGTATATGAACTTGCGGTATTTCGTGAGTAAGGAACAATTAGCATATAACATATGTGATATTTATTACATCGATAAAAGATCAACCATTAAGTTTAAAATATTAAAACGCTGATTACCTGATCGAGGACAAGTATTAATGACATTACAAGATCAAAAATGTCAACATTTCACATGAGCAGGAGATAATATATTATTCCTATGGACAAACGATCGATTGGCATGAGTTTTGTTTATTTGTGCTAACTTAAACTTTTAATACTTTTTGGTTGCTCTCGGGTTATAGTATAGGCCTACACCAGCCAAACATGGAAAAGTCCTCTTGAAAAAATTTCGAGTACATTTTTTGTTAATAGCAGGCATCCATGCTAGATCAATCAGTCATAGGGTGGGGAAGAAAATGTGGGTGGATGCCACCCTCGATTTTGACCTTAAAGGTCATAATCAAGGTCCACGGGTCAAATAAGGTCAATTTTTTTTACATTGTGCATTAATTGACATCAACTTTGTCTGCTCTATCCATAGAAACTATTTCTATTATCAAAAACATGTATTTAGACTGTTTAATTAACAAGTGAATTTTAATTTTTACACATATGTGTATGGTATTCTGAAACACAAAAATGTGATTTTCTCGAAATGTGTTTATTTTGCATGTTAAGGTAATTTGCACATCGAATCTTTTGGTTTAAACTATCACGCACGTTCAATATGCTAATCTGTCACTGTAAAATCCTAAACAAACTTTTTTTTTGTAATGGCCACTTGTTTTATCTTTAATTAAACACTGTATAGCCAGCCCCCTCTTGTGGCAGTCAGATTTGTTCTAGTACACCAGCCAACATGTGATTTTACGGTGCATTGCTTGTTTATAACAGGCATCCATGCTAGATCAATTAGTCATCGTGCGGGGAAGAAAATGTTGGTGGATGCAACTTTCGATTTTGACCTTAAAGGTCATTTTCAAGGTCAAAGGTCAAATAAGGTCCAAATGTGTATTTATCCTGGGTTTCTCCCCGTTTAAAGCTCATTTAATGTTTATATTTGCAAAAAGAGATTTGTACTATTGCAGAAGTACCCAGTCTCTGTAACATGCAACATTGTGTATTATATGCCTTAATGTATGGCCCTACATGTATGATGCGAAACAGCAAACTTTTCTAATCTGAAAAAGGGCTAAACGGTTTTACCATTTATCCATCATCACAATTAATGTGTTTAAAATATTCACTAAATTAATGTGGTGTGGCTGAGTGTGACCAGCTGGGTGACACAACAGAAGGGGAACATACAGTATTGAAGGGTGTGTCTCATAAGCCTACATGTACATGCATGTGTATCGGCATGAGGCTCTTGATATGAGTCTACTTGCCAGTTGGGTTGCAGCAGTCAGTCGCATCACATCCACAGGCAAGAAGCAATCTGAAGCAAATACATCGAGCTGTTCTGCATTTTGATTTGCATCCACAGGCTACCAGCTCCAGGCAGGCTTTTGGGATTGGGGGTAGCCTTGTCCACACAGCTTTAAGGCAACCGGACTCCTTCCTCCAAGCTGAGGTGTCTGTAGGCGATGAGACATCTATGTGTTCTTGGTCTGCTTGCAACCAAATCTTTGCCTGATGATTTGCGCGTGTAGCGTGAAGTTCCAGTGCATCCCTTGTCTGTGGTAACATCTCTAGACCCTTCTTAGCCTTTCCAAAGAGTTGGAGCCTGGCATGGTTGACGGTTCGTTGCTCAGGTGTTCCACACAGGGGAAACACAAACTGTTCAATAGGTGCAAGGTCTCCATCACGACCGATCCCCTTGACAAGAAGTAGTTGGCTTTCAAAGGCTCTCTAGCATGACTTATTTGCATGGCCACTGAAATAAGAAGTTGTGTCACAACCTGTTAGCGCATGGAAGCTGAGCAGGTTTTCCCTCACAGGTTGTGTAAGTCTCTCAGATACGGCATGTAGTGGGTAACATTTCTGATTCTATGCTGTTCCAGACACCATCCACACTTCGGATGTTCTTGTTTATACAAAGTGTATCAGAAGTAGCATGACATCTGCGTCTCTGCAGATTACGAGCACTCTTTGGTATCCTTCATTAACTGCCTCACACAAGTGGAGTATCAGCCTGGTATCAGCCTCTTCATGATTTCCGTGAAGCCTGGGGTCATCTCTCCTTGTTGACCTTGTATCAGTAGCATCTGCAAATCCGCCTCCGGTTACCAGCTCAAATAGCCCGGGCAGATCTTTACCTTTCTTTATGATTTCCTCAGACAAGAAATTGGCAAGATCAGCTTTGTTCTCATCCAAGGCAATGAACTGGACACAAACCTGTGGGAGTGGGACATTGGGCCCATCGATGAGCTTGTGAATTGGTTTCTTTTTTCCCAGTCGCTTTGAGCGAGTCACTGTCTTGATGGAGTTTTCACCGATGTAGCAATCAAATACAACATCAACTCTTGTTGTGTGCTGTCCGAAGTGACGTGTTACAGTTTTTACAAACACATCAGCATATTCACCAAATGTCTGACACCCGAAAGGCTTTCCAAGAGCTTGGATAAGGGCGTGATCATTTATAAGCACACATGTCTTCATGTCAGCTTCTGGAACTTCAGGGGGTACTTGTAGTCTTGCCATCAAGATGCTAATCAGCTCCGACTTTGAAGCAGGGTTTATCTTTCCTCCAGCCTTGGCCAAAGACAGTGGGATTGGGGACAGTTCATGCTTGAGAATGGTCGCCATTCTCAGTGGTCGCCCGGCGGTGACAGCATTGAGCAATCGCTGCAGTAGCTTTCTGTCAGCTTTGATTGTTTTCTGTACATTCTGTTTAGTAGATACATTTGCTTTGTACAGATCAGCGAAGGTTCTCACCACGTCATTCGATGCAGTATCTTTTGTTGCCAGTGATACCAATGGTATGTCTTTTCCGTCCGTGTCACAGTCTCCATCTCCTTCAGCCAAGGTAGTGTGTACTCGGAATACATCAAATCTTGTCACTTGTGTGGCAAGCTTCATCACATCATCAATATCACGCCTTGTGCGTGCTGGACGACTATCAGAACGGGTGAAAGTGGTCTCTTCTTTATCGTCTTCAAGGTTGTAGAGAGATCTGATGTTCTCTGTGATGCGTGATCGTTCTGACCATGTGATACAAAACTTGTCCCTGGCTTGATCATTCCTGGTAATGCCAATATGACTGATTAGCATGGATGCCTGCTATTAACAAAAAATGCACCCAAAGTAAAAAAATTACATATTGGCTGGTGTACTATTATGGTTAAATAATTATATACTTTTATATATAATATTTTCTATCAAAAAATGTGCGCTTGTGTGCTCGTGTGTGCGTGTGTAACTGTGAGTATGAAGCTATCCGAAATTTATGCTCGGTAGGCGTTGTTAAGTTGTGCTAACTATGTACCCCTACCATAAATCACTCGTTAGACTTCAGCTATTATTAATATAAGTAAAAATGAATAAATAAATAAATTAACAAATAAATAAATAAATGTATGTGTGTATGTGTGTGCGTGCGCGAGAGGGTGTGTGTGCGTGCTTGTGTGACTAGCCACGTTCTGTATAGGAGCAACTTGACTGGTTTCATCACCTCACAAAGGAGCAATGCACGAGGGAGGTTGTTTTTGTTAGACCACGTAGGGGGCCTATATCTAAGAATGTGTGTGTGCGTGTGTGTGTGTGCGTGCGTGCGTGCGTGCGTGCGTGTGTAGATGTGGCTAGACTGTTTGTAGACCACCCGCCGCGACGAGACACGTTAATTAGCTGGTGTTAGCTTCATAGAAATCGCACTGTCTGTTAGCAGGGTAGGTGGTATATACGCCTCAACACTTGGAGTAGCTACTACAAGAATATCGTCTGATGTGTCTAGACTGTATGTAGCCTACCAGGCAACGAGACACGTTAATTACCTCCGCGCAAACGGAGGTCATGCAATCGCTCGCGTGTGTGTGTTCGTGTGTGTGTGTAGCCAGCAGCGAGCCAGCTGTTATACACATGTATACACGTTACACGTTCGCGGAAGTATGCACTCTCTTTGAGTGCCCTCTGTGTAGTTAACGGTGTGAACGGGTGCAGCGTGTGCCCGATTATCACCGGACGTTCTCGCGTGAGTGCGCATGCAACATTTAAAATGTCCTCAAACATTACCGTCGGTTTGTCATTACAGAGTGTCTTGGCATTCCGGAATGGAATCCCGTGACAGATGTTAGCTTCATTGAAATCGCACTGTCTGTTAGCAGGGTAGGTGGTATATAAATCTGAACACTTTGAGCGCGCGCTACTTATTACTTCTTGAATAACGCTTAGATATGATCAGAAGTATATAATAGGGAAGTCCTATTATTCCCTAGGGATTCCCTATTATCTACTTCTGATGTGATGAATTAGCAAATTAACGGTGTGAACTGGTGCAGCATGTGGCCGGTTATCGCCGGATGTTATCGCGTGTCGGCGCAACAGCTCATTGGAAAACATCGTTAATATAATATTTACAATGTCCTCAAACATTACGGTCGGTTTGTCATTACAGAGTGTCTTGGCATTCCGGAATGGAATCCCAGATTCGTTGCGATTACACGCAATGCGTTGATTCATAGCTGAGATAGAGTGACCCGAATCCGGTCAGAGACGCAATGACCCGAGTCCGGTCAGAGGCGGAATGACCTGAACCAGAGGCGAAATGACCCGAATCCGGTCAGAGACGCAATGACCCGAGTCCGGTCAGAGGCGGAATGACCTGAACCAGAGGCGAAATGACCCGAATCCGGTCAGAGACAGAATAACTCGAATCCGGTCGGAGACGGAATGAACCGAGTCCGGGTCGCCTGTCTTGTCCTGAACACATCTTACACCCCCGAGAAGTCCCCTTTAGTGAGGCGTAGGCATAGAAGCCAATACACTAGACACGTGTGTTGACGATTTCCCACCGGAGAAGATCACCTTAATTTGATTAGGCACCGGAAGGTACTCCTACGTCACAAAAATCAACACATGCCACGCAATCCACAAGCGTACTATACTATACGTACAGTAAATCAACATGCCAAACTATAGTGTGCAATCAAACATTGACGCATCAAATATTATATAATCCGATATATAAGTCCGCATAATACAAACCAACATCGGTGATTCAGAAACACGCAATAACAATTATTCAACCTGTAATTAGTGATAATTATAAGGCAACAACGACTAACAAAAGTAGACAGTGAATGAAGCTGCCTCTCAATGCAAGTCGGTTACCGGTTACCGGACACCCAGCTCCCAGGCTACGTGTCCGGTCATATATTTCTTATGTGACAGAACCCAGCTATATTTTTTCAGTAAAAAACAATAAACAATAAGTTTTTACCATAATATTACTTACCTTTACGTATTTTATCAAAAAATGTGTTTTTGTAACTTTTGAAGCAATTAATAGTAAATCCAGTAAAATCAACGATTTGAAAGTTTCAACGATTCACGTGGCCTAATCGTGACGTGGATTTGGGAATCTGTGCTGAGATTTCTTATGGATGGAGCTTTCTTTAGCTTATGGGTGAAGCTTTCTTAGGACCGGCCTTAAAACATTTGCCATTATGTACATGTACATAACTGTAATAAACTGAGTTTTCATGACTGTCGATGTGTACATATTGTGTAGGGGCCTACATGACTGTATCCACTGATAGTTCTGCTGAGAGGCTCTATGTCCTCCAGGGTACTATAAGAGGGTAGGCCCCTACCCTGGGTACGGTTCGATATATCGGAACGTACCCTGGTACTATCTAATATGCCGGACCGTACCTCGCCGACTCCACTACGAGTCTATAGGGAGTCGCCTACGCATACTCCCTAACCCTAACCCTAACCCTAACCATAACCCTAACCATATCAATTAGTTACCAGGGTACGTTCCGATATATCGAACCGTACCCAGGGTACCCTCTGATAGTACTCTGGGGGACATAGACCCTATGAGCGATAGTTCCATTCGCATTGTTCATTGTGCCTACGAATCTCGTCGCAGCGATCGCAAGCCGCAAGGCAGCTCGTTTTAGTACAATTTCAGCATTAAATATCGGGGTTGCCCCAGTATACGTGGCGTGGTTATATGGCTTCGAAGTGCTTCAGTATTAGCGTCAGCTTGACCGCTGCGTGAACCTTTGCATGTTTACATAGACTATCAAACCATATGATCAGACCGGGTGTGAACGGGATGCGTGATTTTTTTCCCCACTCAGATAGTGGCATTAATTTGCATAAGCGGCGCTGATTGGCTGGCGGTTTCGCGCGCGGTGAGTTGTGAAGATTTATGAGCCCAATATCACAGTCAGTACTGCCTATCTGATTGGGAATAAAAATCATGCGAACGGGATAATGGCGTAGTAAACGTTACAAAACGCATGATAAAAATGTAGAAAAATCGCGGTCATCTTGGCTACCGTGGCCAGGTTGGAGCCCTGCGCGAATAGCAGCACGCCACAGCACATAATATAATATCTGAAGAGTGATATATAATATATAATATCCGAATAATATAATATAATATAATATAATATTATATAATATAATATAATATAATATAATATAATATAATATAATATCCGAAGAGTGATCCCCGCCGATGACGTAGCTTTATTATTCAGTTACTGTAGGCCCTACTCATTTATAAGATATTCGCACGTGCGGTACTTTACGCACGGCTATACCAGGTTGCTCTGTCACGTGGGTGGCTATTAGTTCTGGAATTGATCCATTTTCGGCGAGTATGCTGTCGCGTGGCGACTCACCTGGACGGCACTATAGCAAACGGATCGCATGAGTGTAGTATGTCTACAAAGCACCTCGTGGTTGGTTTTGGAACAGTTGCACTGGCCACCTTACTTGGCGTAATTACATTTAGTACGCATGGCACAAGTGTGCGAATCGCCGCGTACGGGCTTACAGACACAAGATTCTCTCAACCAAATGAAGAAAGCATATATTATTCGATACCGCAGACATGCACTGAGTGTTGTCAGCATGAGCCCCTTCCCTGGATAGACAGCAAAATTGCACCCCGTGCAATTACGCAAGTGCAATACTGGAAGATAATGTCACTGATGAATTTAGTAGATATGGTGTTTAAAGAAAACAAAGTTCCCTACTTTGTATTTGGAGGAGCACTCTACGGTAAGCAACCTGAATTTATTTTGCACAGTTGTTTTTCTTTTCTGCCTTTTCTCGATAACTTTACGTACAACCAATGCTATTAATGAGTAGCGGTCGAAGTAGAGTCGTGCAAATACATATAGCGAAAAAACGTTCGACCGTACTTCTAACCCATGAGAAATTCGTTTCAAGAGCCAATCAACGGTAGAAAATGTATACATAGGTAAATAAATTTTAAAATTGAAATATAAAAACTACGTATAACCATCTGACATATATGCCCAGCTAACACATAACGTATTCGTGACGTTCCTGGAATGTTGTGGTTTGGCTGTATATTAACAGGAGTAGATAATAGGGTCCCTATTATCTACTCCTGATATTAATGACCTTCGTGCACAGGGCAGGACTGGCGATCGGGAGCACCGGGAGTTTTCCCGGTGGCCTGGCCTGCTAAGTGGCCTGCCCAAATTAAAAAAAAATCTGCGACCTGCAGGCATATATATATATATATATTATTTTGTTGTTGTTGTATGTACATCCAAATGATTATTACATTAGTTATTTATTATTTAATAAATATTGGTTAAATGTTAGTCCTTGTGTCGTCCCCCTCTTTTTATGATATGTATATTTGTTTTATTTAAGGTTCATAACAGTATATATTGTACTAAAATGTTGGCTCATTAGTTTGTGATTCAGATGCACTAAAATTCACCAGAATGCATGGAATGAAGTCTTTGTAACAAACATTTTCTTGGTGGAGGAGTCCCGGGAGCGAAATTATTTTTCCCACTTTTTTTTATTTAATTAAATTTAATTAGGATTAGGGTTAGGGTTAGGGTCCGGAACAGCAGTGGAGAAAAAAAATTCGCGTCCCGGGACCCGCCCCAGACCCCCGCTTAAAAGGTGGCCCGACTAGGGCCATATTTCGCGTTATATTTCTCAGCCTGAATGATTTTCCCAGTCCGGCCCTGTTCGTGAATAATGTTCCAGAAACCTTGTAAACCAACGTTATACGCATTCCGAAAACGTTATGTAGCAACCATATAAATAATCTATTAGTTAGACGTACGTCTCTCTATATATTTCTATGATAGCAACGTTCAGGAAACGTGATAGAATATGGTAATGCAGCAAGAGCAGACGAAAGTCGTGCAGCAACATTTCGGGTATGTTGTAGTTTGGTTACGTGAATAACGTTCGTGAATAACGTTCTAACAACATGGCACATTACGGTACAATCAATGTACTGACATTTGGTATCATGCATGGTCTTTCACTACCATATCACCTTCATGAAATCTTTCATCGAATATACTATCCAATTTACGGTGATGAATAAATATGTTGAATTTAAACTTGTACGTAGGTAAAGTAATACAGTTTTACTAAAACTATACGGCGGCGCGGTTTTAACATTTCAGATCAACACATAACCATATACGCTTTTTATGATCTGTTTACAGTTGCTTAGTCACTTAATCCGTGTATTCCCAACATGGCAAAATGAGACCAATCCTTTGTTGATTGATATAATGGTAAACAGTAAAGCCTTGCCTGAAAACCATTGGTAACATCCCAGTTTGCCGACTCCCATTTCGTCTAATCACAGAATGGGTAATAATGCCATTTCGTCGAGTTGGGAGTAGGCGAAATGGGTGTAGACCAACTGGGAGTTTTGCTATATAGAATAAATTTTTTATAGCACTTTGAAATTAAAGGGTTGGGGTCCGGACTCCCCGGACCCCCCCCCCTTTAGATCCGCCCCTGGACGAGGTTTGGCTTTAAATCGAAGGATTCTCCTTTCACCCATATATAGGGTGTCTAACACAATAAGTACTTAGTTTCCGTGTCTCGATCGTCGTCGTAGGTCAGTGTACATTATGGTGCATGTACGCAGTGGATAACGACAACAGTGAACACGTAAACCCTTTGGGCAAGGTTTGTGTGCTCTTGGTAACGTCTATGTGATACCATATGTCCTGTGAAAGCAAACAAGAATTTAGTAGCACGTACAGCACCTGTACACACAGACGTCCCATGTTCAGAGAAATCATGTATAGCTACATATCACTGTATCACTGATTTCCAATGTTGTGCGTTCTTTCCAGGTTCATACATGTGCCATGACCTACTACCTTGGGACGACGACATTGACATCGTGGTGAAGGTTGGCGAGCGACGTCACGCCGAGAAGTTATTGCTCAGCCTAGCACCGGAATACACGGTCACAAACCATACCGACAAAAAATACGACAAGTTTCACCTGAAAAGCACACCGAAGAAGTGGAAGTACGCGTGGTCATGGCCCTTCATTGACATATCCTTCTACGACGAGAATTCGACGCATGTCTGGGAGCACCACATGCGCAAGACACCACATCGAGTTTACCCGAGAGCGATGGTATTCCCATTGCATCAGCGACCCTATGGCCCATATATGTTCCCTTCCCCTCGGGACACGCTTGGCTTTTTGAAGCACTCTATCAATGGCTCCAATGATAACAAGAAAGTATTCACATGCGGTAATCAGGGCTGGCGTCACCAAGCTGAGACAAGTTTCAAGAAGAAGCTGGTACCCTGCACAGAAATCATGAAAGAATATCCCCATGTTCATAGACGGAAAGCACCCGAAGGGGGCGCCGTTACAGAAACATTGATGCTAAATGGCAGAGCTGTTTATTCGTGTGTCATAGCGGAGCCGGATCATCTAATCACCAACGGCGCTTATAGTTTCGAATTAGAGCCATTGACGAGCTCTACAAAGACGAACATTCCGATTAAAATCGCTGCGCGTAGCTAAACGGTCTCTCCAACGCAGCCATTTGATCACGTTGACTGTGATAAGTACCCTCTATGTACGTTACCGTTATTATGTGCGCTTTGTCGCAGTGTATGTGGGAGTGTGTGTGAGTGAGTGTATATGAGAGTGTGTGAGGGTGTGTGAGTGTGTGAGTGTGTATGTGTGAGAGTGTTTGTGTTTGAGAGAGCGAGAGAGAGAGAGAGAGAGAGAGAGAGAGAGAGAGAGAGAGAGAGAGAGAGAGAGAGAATAAGTGTGAGTGTGAGTGTGAGTGTGAGTGTGAGTGTGAGTGTGAGTGTGAGTGTGAGTGTGAGTGTGAGTGTGAGTGTGAGTGTGAGTATGAGTGTGAGTGTGAGTATGAGTATGAGTATGAGTATGAGTATTAGTGTGAGTGTGAGTGTGAGTGTGAGCGTGAGTGTGAGCGTGAGCGTGAGCGTGAGCGTGAGCGTGAGCGTGAGCGTGAACGTGCGTGCGTGCATGCGTCCGTGCGTGATTGTGTGTGCGTGCGATACACATTATGTAAGTTATGGTTGTTAATGTATAACTGATGTATGTCCAGTTTGCGGACAACTGAAAACAGAGGAAGCGGGTCGCCTGTGTTACATCGGTACCTATACCCTGCCAACGCATAACGTTTTCGCAACGTTAAGATTTGGTTGTATTATGGTTTGGTTTAACAAACACGTTTAACGTTCGAAAACGTTAATAATAAGGTTATATGTAGGTTCATGACAAACGTTTGCGAGAAACATTTTATTAACGAATATTTAACGTTTTTGGTATGGTTATAGATTATTTCAATAAAAACGTCGGAAAAATGTTTTTAACGTTCGCCAAACGTTAATATGATGGTTACAAGATGTTTACAAACGCTTGCTCAAAACATTTTAATGTTTATCACTTGCATTTTGATATGGTTGCCAGTTGATTCAATAAAACGCCATCAACAAACGCTAGTCATTATATGCATGCTTTACGTTTACCGTACGTCTTTAGTATAGTTATAAACTGGTTAGTTACAAACTTTATCATCAAACGTGTCGGTAGCCCCGTTAAAATTTCTGGTAAAGAATGAAATGTTATAAAAAATATAAAAAAAACTAGATAAATTAACAAACAAATAAATAAATGTGCGTGTGCGTGTGCGTGCGTGCGTGCGTGCGTGCGTGCATGTGTACGTGTGTCTATGCTAAATACAGCAGAATTCAATGACGGTATTGCTTTAAATATTTCAAATATTAAAACTAATAATATTATTATATATTTATCATATCTTTTTGATTTGCTTTTAAAACACAAAGCATCAAAACTGCATTATTTTTACTCAAGTGGAATTGCTTTTAATTAACATCTATCAGAAATAAAAATTCACTCTCGCTATATATATGTATGTATACACGATGTACCTTGAGCAATTATTGTGATTACCCCACGCGTTTCATATAAATGATAGAATCCAGTCGTTTGAATAACCTGAGAACAATATATGTATGTTGTTTTCGAGTCGTACCCGCTCTATATCTTGGCAACCAATAAACGCTCCGGTACGATGCGGCGTGGACACATTGGAACTTCGACAGTATGTAAAGAATGAGCAGATGACAATATCGATGTACCACCACTAACGACGACAGCTAGTTTAGTCTGCCAAACGAGGTAGCTATACGGGTATCGACGTAGCACAGTGAGACAGCCGGTGCGCTACCCCTGTTATGGTACGCTACACATGATTACTTACTCATTACTGACTGGATTCATGACTTACTCATTACTGACTGGATTCATGACTTATTCATGACGACTGGATTCAAAACATCTAGGAAGCGCCGATTGTTTTCTATGGGTGCGACGCGGCGTTGCTGCTGCGTGTAGACAATTCACGTATATCATAATATAATATACGTGCTCTGGTGTAGACCTACATAGAGGGGAGGGTTGCCCCCACACATTTGATCATATGATCAGACCGGGGGTGAACGGGCTATTGCCATGGCGTAGTAAACGTGACAAAACGCATGATAAAAATTTGGCAAAATCGCGGTCAT
>NW_014577109.1:0-2500 GCF_000485595.1 Priapulus caudatus | reverse complement strand
TTTCATATAAATGATACATGCATGTGTAGCGTACCATAACAGGGGTAGCGCACCGGCTGTCTCACTGTGCTACGTCGATACCCGTATAGCTACCTCGTTTGGCAGACTAAACTAGCTGTTGTCGTTAGTGGTAGTACATCGATATTTTCCTCTGCTCATATATTCTTTACATACTGTCGAAGTTCCAATGTGTCCACGCCGCATCGTACCGGAACGTTTATTGGTTGCCAAGATACAGAGCGGGTACGACTCGAAAACAACATACATATATTGTTCTCAGGCTCATTCAAACGACTGGATTCATTACTTACTCATTACTGACTGGATTCACGACTTATTCATGATGACTGGATTCAAAACATCTAGGAAGCGCCGATTGTTTTCTATGTGTGCGACACTGCGTTGCTGCTGCGTGTAGACAATTCAGCGATGTGAGGCTGATACATCAAAGAGAAATAAATTAGCATATGGATTATGTAGAGATTTTTGAGCTGTTGGCACAGTTCTGATTCTGGCAATTATATGCAACCACGTGTGGTTACATATAAAATGAATTTACATTACAGACGTAATTAGACCGTCTCCCTCCTCTCAACACATTGGAGTTATATAGCTGTGGATTAAGCGCACAAACTTTATAAAACGAGCCACGTGTGGGTTCAAACTGTAAATGAATATGTTCACTGAATACTGAACTGTATGCAGCTAAACATTAATACCAAGCAAGTTTGATGCAAGTATGGCAGCAAGCATATGGCACCAAGCATCCACCTAGCCACGCACGGATATACCAGGTTGCTCTGTCACGTGGGTGGCTATTAGTTTTGGAATTGATCCATTTTCGGCGAGTATGCTGTCGCGTGGCGACTCACCTGGACGGCACTATAGTAAACGGATCGCATGAGTGAAGTATGTCTACCAAGCGCCTCGTGGTTGGTTTTGGAACAGTTGCACTGGCCACCTTACTTGGTATACTTACATTTAGTACGCATGGCACAAGTGTGCGAATCGCCGCGTACGGGCTTATAGACACAAGCTTCTCTCAACCAAATGAAGAAAGCATATATTCGATACCGCAGACATGCACTGAGTGTTGTCAGCATGAGCCCCTTCCCTGGATAGACAGCAAAATTGCACCCCGTGCAATTACGCAAGTGCAATACTGGAAGATAATGTCACTGATGAATTTAGTAGATATGGTGTTTAAAGAAAACAAAGTTCCCTACTTTGTATTTGGAGGAGCACTCTACGGTAAGCAACCTGAATTTATTTTGCACAGTTGTTTTTCCTCTCTGCCTTTTCTCGATAACTTTACGTGCTAATATATTTTTACAACTAATGCTAATAATGAGTAGAGGTCGAAGTAGAGTCGGCAAATACATGTAGCGAAAAAATGCCTGATCGTACTTCTAACCTATGAGAAATTCGTTTCAAGCGCCAATCAACGGTAGAAAATGTTAATAATACAATGTAAAATAGTTTCAAAATTGAAATAGAAAAACTACGTCGTACGTCTAACCGTACAGCTCAACCATCAGACATTATTCCAAACTAACACATAACGTTTCCCTGATGTTCCTGGAATGTTGTGGTTTGGTTATATATATGTGAATAACCTTCGCGAATAACGTTCCAGAAACGTTGTAAACTAACGTTATACACATTCCAAAAACGTTATGTAGCAACCATAGAAATACTATTTTAGTTAGACGTGTCTCTATAATATATATATATATATATAATATAAATTAGCACAGTCAATATACCTGTGATCGGGGAATTAAAACAGTTTGAGGAATACATGACAAAACTAATACAAAATGTAGAGTTCGAGGAGTTGGGGAAACTTCTATACCATTCGAGTACTTCACGGGTGCTCTTCCAAAGGTTTAGTCCTGTAGATTCCACGACTTTCTTAACTAGTCTCTCTGTTATAATCTTGCTAATGTGACCTATTTCGGATTTTGTAGGTGTGATAAGTCTGCAGCTGGGTTTATTCTTGAAGTCGGGTTTGTGATCTTTCAGAGTTATGAACGCTTCCTTCTCTGCTATGCGTTCGATTCGGTCGTCCAGGTTGACACGCTCAGCTATTAATTTCGCATCTCGATTGAGTGAAGGTACTTTGTTATTGCCCGCTTTCTTATACGTTTTCGTCATGTTTGATTCTAAAAGTTTGTTATACTCCTCTTTATCCATCGCATAGTAGTTATTTGTTTTGTCGGCTTTCACTGTCACTTTTTCGGCGTTCTTCGTTGCTTCTAGATCACGGGATAGCTTTGCTTGGAAGTCGTTTCGTTTAAAAACAATCCGCGAAATTCATCAACTTCGACATAATAGATTTTTACCCTTCAATTACCGAGAGCCTTCTGACAAAAGCGGTCGACTACGCAAGCAACTACACTGAAATCCAAGAGCACGAGAAAGACATAATTATTCACACCAAGCGCGCATTATTATTTAACAACGGAGAACCTTGGATTTGGATTTGGAGAAACAACGA
>NW_014577108.1:743329-745175 GCF_000485595.1 Priapulus caudatus | reverse complement strand
GAGACCATAACAGAACTAGCTGCTCGGATACCCAAGACGCAGGGCACCTGCGATTTCACGTCGATCGAGGACCCCCAGGATGAAGCCCTCCGCGACCCGATTCATCTGTCGGTCAGCAACGAAGGCCAGTCCAAAGCCCTCTTCGAAACAAATGGCGTCACATGAATTGGATTCTTGCTCGGCAGGTGAACATTGCTACGAGACGAGGAGGGATGCCCGCCCGCACCTGCGTCGCCAGAGGGAGACAGTCTACGGGCGAAGTCCAAGCCCCCGCTGAAACGTAAGGTCAAGGAGCACCATAGCCCTTGCCAGTAAAGCCCAGTCGCCAAAGGAAGGGGGGTGCCAAACCGAAGTTCAGTGCTTACCGCTGTGGCCTTGGTAATCCGGGAACAACCCACCTAGCAATGCTATTGTACGTTCAAGAACGCCAGACTGCAACTTTTGCAAAGAAGCCCAGTGGTCAATCGAAACCGGCCTGACACAGAAGCCAAGGGATGCCACACCCGTGAAGCAGATTACCCATGAGTGAGTTATACATCTGTTAATGCCAGCGGAGAACATTCAATGCAAAGCTGGAAGTGACCGATCGGAAATCCAAGGGCATCAACCACGTCGTTGAAGATCGAACACTGCCGACGAATGGAAAACTTTCGTCACAGAAAATTTCTAAGAAGCTGGAAACAAAGCCTGGAGATAAAGCGAGAGTAAGTGGCGATTCGAGGCGGCTAGCAAGCACGACCCTGCCCATTTTGGTACATTCACCGGCAACTACCACGTTACCGGTCCAGGAATCAAGCAATGACATCGCATACATCGTCTCCACGGTTCCAGACTTACCTGCTAGGAAGGGCCGAGCAACTGAATCGATTGGAAATCGTCGCGTCGATTAAAACGCAATGCTAGCGGCAAAACCGAAGTCAAACGCGGTCTTCGACGACGCGCCTCACACCGACCGACAAACGCTCAGCCGCTGGTCGAAAGTAGTGTGGCGACCAGTACCAGACCTGTGGAAAGACAACTCGGTGGTGCCTAAAGGATGTTGCAACTCGAGGCAAATTCAAACCAGAGGCGCAGCCGATCTTCAGAAAAGCGCCTGTAGTGAGGCCGGTTCCATTTGCGCTTCAGGAGGACCGTACTGGCAAAGCCTACGGATGATGGTATCAAAAGAGGAGTCTGAAGCCTGTGCAATTCTGCGACTAGCGGCACACCCGTGGTCAGTCCGAAAGACGCAGTAACCTGGCAACCGAGACACCCAAGATACGGAGTATCGGCGCATTATTCTTGGGTGACGCGTCGAATCCCCAGCTGGAAACACATCGTCATCGACCTGCCTCTCCCAGACGATCTGATGCGGAAACTGGGAGGAGGATATGGCTTCACGAAGATTGACCTCGCAGATGCCTACAATCAGGTTCAACTAGCCACGCTCAGTCAAAGACGGCTAGCTCTGAACACTCACCGGGGAGTGCTGCTACAACTTCGATTACCGTTCGGGATAAAGTCAGCCCCCGGGTACTTCCAGGAGATTATGGAGCAGCTGACAAGTGACCTCCAGGGCGTTGCAGTTTACATGGACGACATACTGGTCAGCGGCAAGGACCCAAACGACCACGTGGAGAATCTCCAGCGCCTCCTGCAACGACTCAACGACCGAGGACTCTGATGTAGGCTGGAAAAGTGCCACTTCGCACAACCCAGCGTGGAGTACCTTGGACATCGGCTATCCAGGAATGGAATTGCGAAGGGTCCGAAAGTGGATGCCGTCCGCCAAATGCCGGAACCGACTAACGTGTCAAGTCTCCGATCCTTCCTGGGTTCCGTCCAGTTCTACGGAAAGTTCCTAGCG
>NW_014577108.1:742442-743319 GCF_000485595.1 Priapulus caudatus | reverse complement strand
AACCTGCTAAGAAGGGCAGCAACGGATCGATTGGGAATCTCGGTCGATAACGCAATGCAGTCGGCAAAACGCGAAGTCAACGCTGTCTTCGACGACCTTCCGACCGACAAACGGCTTCAGGCCGCCTGTCGAAAGCTATGCGACCAGTACCCAGACCTGTGGAAAGACGAACTCGGGTGCCTAAAGGATTTTGAACTCGAGGTCAAATTCAAACCAGATGCGCAGCCGATCTTCAGAAAAGCGAGGCCGGTTCCATTTGCGCTTCAGGAGGACCTGGGCAAAGCCTACGATGATGGTATCAAAAGAGGAGTCTGGAAGCCTGTGCAATCCTCTTCCATTCCTGGATAGCAGTCCAACGTACTCCACGCTGGCTCTTGCCGAAGTGGCCACCTTTTCCAGCCTACATCGGATCCTCGTCGTTGACGTCTTGAGGCGCTGCCGAATTCTCCACGCTGCGTCGTTTGGCCGTCCCGTGCCGCACCAGTATGGGTCGTCCATGTAAACTGCAACGCCCTGCGAGGTCACTTGTCAGCGGCGGGCTTTGCCGCGCCTTTCCATAATCTCCTGTAAGTACCCGGGCTGACTTTATCCCGAACGTAATCCGCAAGTCATATAGCCACACCCCCGGTAGGTTCAGAGCTAGCCGTCTTGACTAGCATGCCTAGTTGAACCTAATTGTAGCCATCTGCGAGCAATCTTCGGAGCCATATCCTCTCCCAGTTTCCGCATCAGCATCCATCTGGACGAGGCATCGCGATGACGATGCCTGTTCAGCTGGGATTGACCTCACCGAATAAGCCCGCCAACCCGTATCTTGGCTTCGTTGCCACGTTATGCGTCTTTCGCACTGAACACGGGTGCCGTAGGCGCAGAATAT
>NW_014577108.1:732917-736827 GCF_000485595.1 Priapulus caudatus | reverse complement strand
TCACATCACGAGGACGGTGGTAGTATAGCCTTGATTATTATAATGTGCCCAAACCGTTGTTGTGTGAGTGAATCATCTTCTCATGCCCCCTAACGGGTATAGATGGATTTCGTCGTTGGACAAAGCGTTACTATCCACGCACTTAACTCAGGGAGTCTTGCTGGCGGCGTCTTTGATCGCGAAGGTAGGGGGGTAATCGTTCTCAAGTAATCAGTATGGCAGCGAGAATAACCTATCGTATCGCACCATAAAATGTTGATATCTAGCCTATTTTTTGTCAACATCGCGTATTTAGTACTTAAATGTTTAGTCATTCATAGCAAATGCATAATCAATTTAACATACACAGATTACTATATATGTTACGAACGCAAAAATTACAGCAATCGCGACGTAATGAAATCCGCTATAACAATGATAACCAACGCTAAGTAATAACTCCCTGTAAGGCGATAAAACTCCAGAAAAATTAGCTATCGCATTACTGTGTCAACATTAGAGCTATCATAATAGGTGCTACATTAAGCTATGCAAGTAGCCGTGGTACATTAGAGCGACCTCATAATTAGCTGTGTATATTAAGAGCTATCGAAGTAGTGTCGAACAGCTAGAGCTATCAGAATTAGTGGTAACTTAGAAGCTATCATAATATAGTGGGTATTATTAGAGCTATCATATTGGCTGTAACATTAGAGCATATCTCACCATAATGTGCTACAACGTGTGACCGTGTGGTTACTTATGAACGTGTGACCGTGTGCTTACTTATGCTCATAGGGTCTATGTCCCCCATTGTACTGCCGGAACGTACCCTGGGTACGGTCCGGTATACCGGAACGTACCCTGGTTACTATCTAGCTGATATGGTTAGGTATAGGGTTAGAGTTAGGGTTAGCGTTAGGGTTAGGGAGTAGGCGTGGGCGACTCCCTAGACTCGTAGGAGTGGAGTAGGCGAGGTACGGTCTGGCATATTAGATAGTAGTATTTAGTACCAGGGTACGTTCCGGCAGTAACCTGGGGGACATAGATCCTCTCAGCGTTACTTATGGACGTGTGACCGTGTGGCGAAATTGACAACCGGTGCCATTTACCTGACTCAATAACATCATGCACGAGTGATGTACGATAAACCTAGGACGTTGATAATTGGCAAGATTATAGTCATGCACTTATAGTTGGTCTCTCATCACCAAGCGGTGAACTATTCAGGCTAGCGCAGATCTACCGTGAGATATTAGCTATACTTGTAACATCGGTTATGGGCCATAACTTTCTGAGAATCTTAATAATCATAAGAATCATAGCTGCTCCAGAGAATCTTAAATAAAGACGTTCTTTAACGGAATCAGCTAATGGGAAACAGACGGTGGAATGTTCCGGGTGCCACTACGATGGAACTATATCGTCAGACTTTATATGAGGTCTATCGCATACTATGCATTTTTCAAGGCATACACGTATGCGATGTCCCATGCGATAGTATGACAGATATTCACGATATGGGTAGAATACGGCGATGGGTAGATTATATCACGTCTACATTACTACCCATTTACTGGTGCAATATAATAACACATAATGCTGTATTACTATTACTATACAAGCTTATAAGATGCTTATCACAAAGTATTTCTTATTCGTGAAAATAGTGAAGGGAGCGTCTAAGAATTCCAAGGGCAAACAACAATAGTGGTAGCATTAGCATGCAGCCAATTAAAGTAGCTACAGCATTCGCAAACAACAATAGTGGTAGCATTAGCATGCAGGCAATTAAAGTAGCTGCAGCATTCTCAACCGGCCAATACTATCCAGGTTAGACGCCAATCATAATTTTATTGCCAACCATTCACATGCATGGTAAACGTTGAAGTAAATCCGTGTGTTACTTCGTTAAGCTTCAATTTTTATGGCTTTAAAACCCCGAAACGTGCAGTCAGAAAACAAGTTACCGCCACGCTAAATAATAATCTTAGATACGTTTGCTGTTATATTTATAGTCGCTAATATTTCATATAGTCTACTTTTCTATCGTCGGTGCAGAATAGCTGGATTGTAAGCGGATGATCTTATTAGCAGTCATTTATGACACGACTGTCTAACAGATCACAGTGAACGTTAGCAGGGCTAGCGCGTCAGGGGATGAGTAAATCGTTCGTAATTGCTGACAATTGATTTCGATAGCACGCGTCTCATCGGGAATGTCTTGCGTTAAACACGGACGTATTTATGTACAGCATTGGTTACATCGTTGCTCGAAAACATGCGTAACTACGTCGTTTATATCCCAGATAATCGACTGTCGGCGACATTTACTTGCTCATAATAAGTAAGACGCAACAAGGTCAGGTGCGCACATCCTTACATGATAAAACAGAGAAGGCGCGTCGCGGCATCCACCAACCACAGCTACTGCATTCTATTACATAGTGAAGGCGATCCCGTTCATGAGTAGTCTTAGAAAGCGCTCGCAATGACATTTTCTCATTCAATGTTGCGTGCGTTGAGATTAACAGGTAAATATGTGTTTGCCTACGTGCAATAGGTACTTTTAATTGGCCCAATTAATGTTAATTAAAAAACTGTTAAAATGTTCGGAAGCAGACGTTTTTTAAGACTGCTAGAAATATAGCAATTAAACAAAAAACAATGAAACGTCATTAGCATAATTATTATCACAAGGTTATTTATGAATGTATTAAAACTATGTCGTTTCGTAGCAAGTTTATTAAAGAACAATTACATACCGGGCAGTGCGAAAATGTGTACTGGTCGATGATTGATGCGGACATCATGTAGTTAGATCGTACACAAGAAAAAAACTCCAACTGATTTCAACTTATTATAAGAAAAACATCCGCATTAGAGGGAGAGATTCCCGGCAACAAATTATAATGACGATGATGACATAAAATATGGCAAGCAGCCCAAATAATTTGTCTATATAAGTAAAATCCGCCACTTTTATCATATCTCACTCATTCACTCCACTCACTCACTCACTCACTCACTCACTCACTCACTCACTCACTCACTCACTCACTCACTCACTCACTCACTCACTCACTCACTATACACACTAATTATGATAGCTCTAATGTACACACTAATTATGATAGCTCTAATGTACACACTAATTATGATAGCTATTTTCTGGAGTTTATCCCTTACAGGAGTTTTACTTGCGTTTTACATTTTATGACCGATTTTCATTAACGTCGCGGAATTAGCTGTAATTTTGCGTTACGTAACATATATAACGTATCTGTATGTAAATTATTATGCATTTGCTATGAATGACTAAACAATTTAGTAAAATACGCGATGTTGTAAGGAATAGATATCAACATTTTCATGGTGAGATATCGATAGGTTATCTCGCTGACATATATTACTTGAGAACATTACCTACCCTTCGCGATAAAAGACGCCCCAGCAAGACCCCTGAGTTAGTGCGTGGATAGTCCTTCCACACGAAATCACATCTATACCCGTTAGCGGGCATGAGAAGATGATTCAATCACACAACACGCAACATTATATAATCAAGGCCTATACTACCACCTCCTCGTGATGTGAGTGATATAGGCCACCGTCCGTCATTACAACGTCGAACTGTAAAGGTCAGTAATCAGGTAACATCACTATTCTAATTACTAGAACAGTTTACTCGCCCATTCCATTTCGACCAACCATCGTTTTATGAGTTCAGGTATCCATGATGTGTAAGGATTCATGCGGTTATATACAACTGGAGATGCGATGCCACGTGAACACGGTAGTCAGCATGGTTACTTATAGACGTGTGACCGTGTGGTTACTTATGGACGTGTGACCGTGTGGTTACTTATGAACGTGTGACCGTGTGGTTACTTATGGACGTGTGACCGTGTGGTTACTTATGGACGTGTGA
>NW_014577108.1:730850-732890 GCF_000485595.1 Priapulus caudatus | reverse complement strand
ACACTACACACACACACACACACACACACACACACACACACACACACACACACACACACACACACACACACACACACACACACACACACACACACACACACACACACACACACACACACACACACACACACACACACACACACACATATATATATATATATATATATATTAGGCTTTACCGTTTTACATTATTAACTTTTTACTTTTTTATTTCGCGTAATATTGGCGTAACTAGCGAGTGTAACTGCCAGCATGAGAACGCGCCATGTCTCGCTCTCTCAGTTCAACCCGCCGCGCCTCCTGCGCCGGTAATGATATTCAATCATGTGACCATTACGTCACGAGCAGCTACGCGCTGTCATTCCACCGAAGGGTATGCCTATAGATTCAGAAGTGAGTATTCTGCGGTTCCAGTCGCAAGTAGATTTCCTCTTCAGTCTCCGATCTGCTTATCATCAGCTTTCTGCAAGTGTTTGAGCATGAATTTATAGCAGTTAGAGCGTAGCATGTTCGTTTTAAGAATAGCGTAAATGTGAGAGGAACGAGAGAGAGAATACGCGCGCCTGAGTTTCGTCTGTTTGAAAGTGACGTCTCTAATCACGTGGTGTTCGCATGTTTCCGCACAGGTACAGGCTCATGTGTACAAGTCTGCGACACAACTGCCGACAATGATGAACGGAGCGTTTTTCGAGGACGCTGCCTGCAAGGTGGACGGACTGTCGGCGTCTTGTCTGCAACCCGGACCGCTACACGTGCCGGGTAAGCGGCTGTCGTCGACACCGGTGATACCGCTACATGGTTACCGTAGTCCCGGGGTCGTGCAGAATATAGAGACGGACGCTACGATCGTACACAGGCCGCCGCAAGCATGGAACTACACGACGGCTAGTGACCACGGCGGGCTGGACCCCACGCACTCACAGTTCAAGCAGAATCTGTGTCGCGACCCCGGCCTAACTAGTGCATATTACCCGGCGGCCGAGATGTCGAGAGAGCGAAAGTCGCTGGACATCTGGCATGGCGGTCATCCGACGTATAACATACCGAATAGTATGCACGGACACACGGCGACGGGGGCGACGGGCACGGATGCGTGGAACTCCTTCTCAGGACAAGGATGGTGTAACTATCCTTGTCCTGCTAGATTACCTCCGCACATGGAGTCTCAGCACCGGCCCTACCTGCACGGGGAGGATAGACAGTCCGGGTTCGAGTCATGCCGCACAGCGACCTCTAGTCTCTATGATACCACAGGTAAGAAACCTAGCAGCGATCCGCCGCTATACAGTTGCTCCAAACAGCCGCTCGTCGCACAGTTGTAACTTTTATTGGCCTATTCGGCTAGTTTTATTATATTTTACAACCGCGCTGTGTAAGTGGCCAACAGTCGCACCGTGTTTTACACATTTGTGCGTTATGTGGCTGTAAAATAATAATAAAACCAGGTAATGTCCAGTATAAGCAACGGTGACCTACAGCCAGTACCTGAAGGATGACGGATTCGCCCCCTAATCGATGCGACGGGGCAGGTTGCATGCCGCCTAGCTCTCCTGGGCTACTCGTTTCATTTTATGTCGATTATAAAGTTTTAATCACTTACTAACTTTCTTCATACGTTGTGCGCAGTTTTATTTTTTACTTAGCGTATGGTGATGTCATGAAGTCACAAGCTGACAGTTTTACTATTACGCACTTGTCGCTATATATAATGCGAACACCTATATGTGTGTAAAATATTTAAAATATGTCAATTAGCAATAAACTAACAATTTATAAATTAATCACATTTACGCACATCTTTACAACGACATAAGCACGGCCATAGACATTCGATAAATCGCTTTTATGGGGAAATATAGTGACTAGTGGCGCGAAGATACTAAACTGATATACTGACCTACACACAAGAATTGCTACCATCTATTCACTACGTAGTACGTATATTTATATATATATATAAATATATATATATATATATATATATATATATCTCTCTCTCTATATATATATATATATATATATATATATATATATATATAT
>NW_014577108.1:716764-725367 GCF_000485595.1 Priapulus caudatus | reverse complement strand
GAGAGAGAGAGAGAGAGGGAGAGAGAGAGAGAGAGAGAGAGAGAGGGAGAGAGAGAGAGAGAGAGAGAGAGAGAGAGAGTACTATTAGGCTGCCACAATTAACATAACTCTATAATACTGCTTGGATACTAATAAATGGCAATAATATACGCTATAACATGTTATTTACATACGCACGTATGAGTGTGTAATTTCACGTTTTTTGTCACGTATGTATGTATGTATATATTTCTGTGCGTATGTATATGAGGTATCGTAACCATCCGCAGAATAATATATATATGTATTTATAATTTACGACGAAAGTGTCATGTCATGTTAATGTCCACTCACAGGGATATTCTTCACTACACGCGTCAACCGCCAAATTTTGCCCAAAAACTTTATGCGGTGTTCGTATTTCACGATAAATCATTACGGTATACAATGCATAATTGTGTTAGCCATTCTGCATGCTTGAAAGAAACTGAGATAGCTGTAAATTATATATGACGGAATTAGAAGAGTTTCCACTCGAACAACTCATTCAGTAAACATACATTCAAATGAATGGGACCATATAAGCCCAATAAATATTTTGTTATAGCGAGATAGAAGCGTCCCGCCAGGCACGATGTAATGTTTATATATACGCTATTTACATATTGGAGAACTGTACGTATAATATTTTATTTGCCTAGTTTTTTAGTTTTTAGATAATACTATATACATATATATATAAATATAATTGTATATTTATTCATTAATAATATTGTATCTATTTTCCTACTTATATATTTTAGCAACAATTAACAGGTTATTGGAAGGTGCACTTTATACCCATTAGCATTTGTGCAGCTATTACAACAAGATATAGGATGAATCCTTTAGTGGATTTTTAAATTATTATAGACAGAGAAACTTGTCTTATTCACATGACATCGGGAAACGAAACGATTATCGTATTGAATGTGAACATTCCTAATATCCGATATTTATGTGGCAGAAAGCATTCGAGTAATCTAATTTTCATGCAATGTTTGGTATCAACCAAATTTCCGTCCCATTTGATATGAATTAATTTACTGTGGGAATATTACGTGATTCGATCGTGGTTTTGGTATTATTCCCCACCGACAATTCCTGCTTACCCCCAGCGACACATCAGCGCGTTGTTTATTAGCAACGTCGACCATATACAATAACCGACATGACATGTATACATGGCCAACGTCAGCATGTCTAAGATTCCAGATAACATCGTACACGCATCTCATCGTAATATTTGTGTGTGTGTGTGTGATTTCTCTGCGCGAAATATAGCAGTCCGGTAAGTTTGTGTTGAGAGCGGGCTTGCCGTCGGTCGCGCTGCCGCCGCCGTCGCTACGCTGGCAACGTTTTACAACGTGGCCGCGGTTAGCGTTGTTCCGTCGCCGTCATGCACGACCGATCACGGCCGATACAGCTCATACAAAAATTATTCTCCCGCCTTTTTCATTCGTTAAATTTCACGCGTCCGAGTATTCCTAGTATAGCTAGAAGATTGCATTTTCTAAGGAAAATTGAATTTAGTCAGAACAAGCTGCGAATTCCGAATTCCATTTATTGTACGTTACTGTCCATAGTTTTACGGTCGAGTCGCGATTCGCAGCAATCTTCGCGTATAGCAGACGTATAGCAGTGGTATAGCAGACGTATATCAGACGAAATTCGTGAGCGGCCATCTTCTTACGTTAAAATTTCACGAATAAAATCGTGAATAAAATTTCGTCGAGTCAAAGGTTGGCAGCGAATAGCTGGCGCTGGGTCGGCGTAGGAAATAAAGCGCGCGTGTGCGCAGTATATACGCGCGGCAACATCTGAGAGCTGCATCATGTTTATTAGCGAGCTGTCGACCAGCAGTCACTAGCACCGATATTTATGACTATCGCCGCCATTTAAGCTAGAAAATCTGCTGTCGTTGTGGTAAATGAAGGCGGAAAACGGCAAGCGCCGTGACGAGCCTCTCTGGTAAACAATGAGACAGTGAACCCAGATCGGATAATGCCGAGCCTAACTTATGATTTGCCGTGACAATTTTGAAACTGTCCGTATTGGGAGTTTTCGGATAATGACGTGACAAACAGCGCAAAAGGAAACGAGAAGGAAATTGATTTCTAATGGGATAGTAGATTGGAACATTTATTTACGGATGCTTGTTTCCGCAGTACTTATATATCACTTCAAAAATAATTCGGTTGACCATTTTTTTGGGTAAAGTAAGACAATTGCGTGGGAATATAGATAGTTATATTTGGTACCCTACAATAAGGTACGTAAATGTTCTATGTTGAGTTTATGTTTAACGTTCGTTGTTTCACTTCCCTTTAATAGTTGTTTTTCCCGTTAAGTTGTCGACAGTTGATTGTTTATTCCTTCACTCCGCTCCTTCATGTTTTATTTCGTGGCCACCTACATATACAGCGTTAAGTTAGCTAACTATATGTTTACTTTATCATAAATGCGGCGCGAGTAGGCTCTATAACGTACTCTGCTAAAATATTTATGGGAAAATGTGTAGAGACTGATTACGTTCTACTAGACCACTAATGTATCATCATTGCGTTATACGATCACTATGCATGGCTATTTTAGGTTTGGATATATTACATTAATATGAAATAAAATAATTGAACATATAATTAAATAAATAAAGACAAATTAACACACACACACACACACACACACACACACACACACACACACACACGCACGCACGCACGCACACACACACAACACACACACACATACACACACATACATACACACACACACACACACACACCACACACACACACACACACACACACACACACACACACACACACACACACACACACACACACATTTATATATATATAATATATATATACATATATATAATCAGTAGCAAATAAATAACAATAATAATCAAAAGTAAATATATATATTAATTAATGTATATGTTTATGTATATATATACATAATAATGTCACGAGAACATATATTACCAATTCACCAGTCGACGATATACTAGGTTAGATTAAGGCAGCATACGCAAGCATCGTGAATTATTGGGAGATTCGTTGTTATTGGTGAACATGGGTCCCGCCACATGGCAGGCGTACAGAGGGCGCTCCCAGGGCTCCAGGGGCCAATGCAGTTGTCCACAACCGGGCAGTAACTACTATAAGCGCTATATTAAACATAGATGTTAGAAAATGATATAATCATGTGTTAAATAGGGATCGATATAAATGGAAACATCGCTTATCATTCTGCATACAAATAAGATGGTTACGTAATGTTGTTTTATCGGCATACAGCGTGTAACATTTGAATCGTAAAATGTACACTAAATCGGAAACACGAAAACGGTTCTTCTTTTCTTCTTCTTCTTCTTCTTCCTCTTCCTCTTATGATCATTATCATCTTCTTCTTCTTTTTCTTCTTCTTCTTCGTCGTCTTCATAATCATCATCGCCGTCATCATCATCATCATCATCATTATTATCATCATCATCAACAACAACACCGGCATCATCATCTTCTTCGTTACCACATAGTAGCAACAATTGATCTTAATCTACACCACCTACCAGGACCATGCGAGTTCCTTCACATTTCGATGCATTCGTTAAGATTCAAGCCAAAGAATACCGTGAACTCATATGTCAATGAACCATCACAATCGGCTTGTAGAATGCCAACGCCCTATGCAGTATTGTAACCTTTTAAAGTATACAAGGGGCGCTTATAGCTTATCTATCTCAATATAATTTCTTACGGCACCCATTTTTACGTGTATGTTATACGTTTGTAAAAGTAACATAAGTTCTGCCGCAAATTAATTAATTAGTATTAGGAAGTCAAAAATAATTGGAATAACGTTCAGATGAGATCTGTAATTATTATTGATATATTTTAAACAGTAATTCTTTTATTGTACATGGACGTTGTCAGCGAGCGTCGCAGTGCTCTATCGAGTTAGATGTCAGAGCATTTTCACAGTTCATAACCCTTAGGCCTATGCAGGCGGAAATGGCAGTCCATGGTCGTGCTTCTAGAATCTAGATATTGTAAGGATCCACGCAGCATAGCGCAATTTAGTATTCTATATATATATAAATGTTTTATATATATATATATTGGTTATATTGTCGTTTCACATGGCGTAAATACACAAACATATGACGGCGTTAAACTAAGCTTGCGGGGGAAATGCACCTTCGTGTGTATTTCTAGTAGAGCGGTAAGTGTGGTGTGGCCCCGCCATGCCTTGCAGCACTCGGCAGTGATTTCACACGGAAAGCTCACGAGATAGGTGAAGGCATGAACGTTCGATGAAGAGATTTGTATCTATAGCGCTAGTGAATGTGTAGGATTATGCCAGGACTGTTCTGTACCGATACTATAAATGCACCTCTTTATATCAATGTATCCAAACTGAATATGCGTCAATGGAAATGTTACGCACCGTTACACCGCTAATTTTATGAAACTGGCCATAACCTAAGTATAATGTTGGAAATTATTATCCGAAATAAGTTCCCCCGTCATATTGAAGCAATATCATAAAATTCCTCAATTATAAATTAACTGTTTTATATAGGTATAGGACGAGATATGCCAAATAATGATTCTACGTTGCGAAGCGTTTATTATCCAAACCATCGTGCAGACGAGATGTGTGGCATTGCTATCATATAATATGTTACACAATGATCGGTTTGGGAACAAAATGGTTTGTAGTGAAAGTAAAGCGACATCTTAGCGCCGTTAACTATTTATTAGACAAGTGTCGCTGTAAACGTCTCTTCAGCATTTTCTACGCTACCCGCTCGCACATACTGTACGCCACTGCGGCGCGGTATTTGGCATGTACTAGGTGAATTTAACTACGCCGCTCTACACCGTAAAACCCGATGACGTCTACAGGTTTACGACTGTCATCGGACCGACAAAACATTTTTACAATTGTCGGAACCTGTTATGAACAGTGCAAGAGATAGAGAGAGAAAGCGAGAGAAAAGCTAGAGAGAAAACAGGGAGAAAACGCAAGCGAGAGAGAGAGAGGGGGGAGAGAGAGAGAGAAAGAGAGAGAGAGAGAGAGAAAGAGAAGGGGGAGAGAGACAGAAGGGTAGTCGGTTGTCGGCTTGTTGAGAAAGGATCCTTCTTGGCACATCGGTAATTTTCGCACGTACTCGCAAGCATTACGGATCGTTCATAACTTTGAGGTCCGTATATCATACGAAATTAGATTAATCTTTCGTACGTATGATAGTTTTTGGGATGGCCTATTCCCTTAAAGTTTGAGTGGTGAGCTCGAGTTGTGGCTTATTATATCATTTGTGTATATACGATCTACTATATCGGCATTTCCTTAACATACTATATAGACTTGTGGTAACTCGATACAAAGGAAAATATATGTTTAATTTATTAGTAGTATTGTGTTACCGCTACCGCTGTCTCTTGCTACGTGTAGCAGTTACGTATATCAACCCATTAGCATTCTTATAACACTAAAGAACCTTCGTTATGGAACTTTAGCATCGCTTATTATCCAGAAAAAATTCATCTGCAGGCCGTGTTTAAACACATTGAGCGCCATTGACGGAGATCTCCGTCATTTGAAAAATAACAGTAAAGCGCAAATGACGGAGATTTCTGTCATTTGGTGTTTCCATTAGCAATCAATAGATGGCAGCCCAGTACACCCATAGACAAAGTCCCATGTCACAGTCGTGTGAATTACTTTATCAGAAAGTACCCAACTAGGCGATGCAGGGTCTGTGTAAAGCGTGGATTAGGTGGCGAGACTCGTTACATATGCTCAGCATGTGCTGTTTCATTGCACAAGGGTGAATGTTTTGCAGCCTATCATTCTACAAAACAATACTATTAGATATTGATGATCATCCTATGAAAGGAAATACCTAACCTGTATTACCCGAGTTGTTTCATAAGTTGCATTTTTCATAGAATATATGTGTAATCTAAAAAAATCTGTAAAAGTTCGTTTTCTCAGTTTTTTGTTGAAATTTAGCATTTCTTCTGAAATCGAGCCATTTTCAAATACTTGGTATAAAAATACAAAGAAAGATATCACAAAAAGGTTTCTTTTATTGGTTCAAGCATATCACCAGCTTCAGACACATATATAAAGGGATGCTCTAACCTTACTAGTTGTTGTTTTTAGACAAATGAAATTCGTCAAAAATCCAAAAATTGTGGGCGCTGGCTGGTTACCGTTTTGAAAAATTGTGGCGCTCAATGTGTTAATGTGTAAATAAATAAATAAATAAATATATATATATATATATTTATTTATTATTTTATTTATTATATATATTTATCCTGTAACCTCGCCAGCTGATAATAATAATAATAATAATCATAATCATAATCATAATAATCATAATAATAATAATAACCTAAATGTTAGCATTCCCATTGTATCAGATAGCGGATACAGCCGACGAAACGAAATATAAAATTGTTGTTATGCCTATATGTAACTGCGACAATACCGCGCGCGACAAGACGACATTCAAATATGAAAAGCTATCTTCATTTTTACCGTGCACCGTCAAAATGTTTCTGTTTCATCTCCATCTGCAATAACTTCTCCTATTTTGCTTCAGGTTACAACCCACTGGAATGGACTAGCAATGTATCGGTGAGGAAGAAACGCAAGCCGTACACCAAGTACCAGACACTCGAACTAGAGAAAGAATTCTTATTCAACGCGTATGTCTCCAAACAGAAACGCTGGGAGCTAGCGCGTACGTTGAATCTCACCGAGCGACAGGTAAAAATCTGGTTTCAGAACCGACGAATGAAGAGCAAGAAGAGCAATCAGAAAGAAACGGAGAAGCAGCGACAGCATCAGTCGCAGGCGACTCAGCCAGCGAGTAAACTATAACGCAATTACTATCATATTATACGTTACACGAATAAGTTACGAATCTACTTGCCGCGACACGGTTTACCGGTACAACGGCGCGCAGCTAAATGCAAATAAAACGTCAGAGTATAAAATATCACAACGTGGATTGATCATCAAATGCTTATAGTTACGTTTCTCGAGCGTTTCGTGTATAAGGATAATAACAATATTAATAATAATTTTGTCCTTAAATCTCGGTTGTAAATATTCATATTGTTGTGTTTGTGGTTGCTGTAATGTTAAGAAATCTCATATAGTGTCATTTAATAGTTTGCGAAGTTTTATCTATAATATTTTGTACATAGTCAGTGTCGTTGCGATAGGATGGCTGTATGCACGTTTTGCCATTTTAGGACACTTACGTACATGTAGCATGTAAATATAGCAATCGCTTATCTCTGTATAGGTTGATATCACGTACTATACAAAATAATTATTGTAACCGTCAACTTGGTGAATACGGTAAAAGCGTAACAAGTAAATCCAGCTGTGAATATAACATTTGTTGTTTATTGTATTGACATCTTTCTAGAGCATAGTACGTACATGTTTTTTAAAGTAATGCCTGCAATATCATACGAAAGAGAATCGTTAAAAGAAAAGATCTCTTGCGCTGATAGATAATTGTCTGTAGGTAATATGATAAGTATTAATATTTAGATATTGTGACTATTATTACACAATGTTACAACGATTGCAACGCAATGCAGGTCGCATTAGCGACGTGGTCTACACTAATATAATCTTGTAGAAGAAGGTTAAGTGGAAACTCTCAAATTTGGTGTTATGACACCTACCAGATAGAGAGAATGAATCTGGAAGAAGGTGTCTATAAATGCCTGATCCAGCTAGCCATCCATGTACTGATTGATTAACCTTATTGCTTGATACATTATAATACAACTGTTCAAAAAATGGATTACTACAGAAGAAGTGTTTGTGTTGTCATTAGTGTTCAGTTAAAATTTACAAGTCATGATAATACAAATACGGCAGCTGATGCAGCCACGCGCATCGTTGCAATGCGATCAACTGCGGGAAGATGTAAAATACTAGACGCAATAAAACTATATTCTTCATCACTGGAAATATTTGTTAAAATTTGCAGCGACAACGAACTAATTCCACGATATTCGTCATCGTCAGATCGCAAGCCCCGATAAGCATGCAGTCGATTAGGCGTAGCCAATCACATAACAGGCAGCAGGGGCGTTTTTATTCATAACCGATGCCAATTTACCATTGGCTGTAGCCTAGCAACATTAATTCTATCGATTACCATATGCGATGCCAGCAGCCAAGCCGACAGAGTTATGCGCGCACGCAGAACGCTCTCTCGGTAATCGCCAATATTAACTTAATGCTGCAGCTCCACATAAATTATACACTGAAACGGCGCCAATCAATGTAAAACCAGCGCTACATGGGCCGCTCGAATGTCACATTCCTATTGAATCTGCAAGCGTTGTCGCTGAACCATAGTCAGGACAATGTTAATGGCTGGCTACCTCTGCTGGGGATATATATGAATATCTGTATGCTGTTATGGTACTTCTTCCCTTTCCTCTTCTTTTTCCCCTAATGATGACGACAACGACGACGACGACGATGGCGACGACGATGATAATGATGACGATGATGATGATGATGATGAT
>NW_014577108.1:712400-716754 GCF_000485595.1 Priapulus caudatus | reverse complement strand
ATATATACATTAGCTCAGTGCCAACTTAGCAGTCGGACAGTTAGAAGCAAATAGAGGGCAACTATGATAGATATCTGCATCGTCTGGTGGGAGAATAATGAATGTGGGCGTAGTTCCGTCTCACTGCGAACAGACTCGCTTTTAATCAAACAGCCGCATGTAGATGCGCATAAATTAGCATAGTCAAGTTGTCATGATTAAATATAGACTTGCCATATTCTTAATTAATGCTACTTTGCGCAGAGATCAGACAAGTATATTTTATTTGAATTAATCATAAGTAAATAGTATATAAATATTATATAAATATTGAATAATTTATACAATATTGCTACATTTGGCTCAAGACGATTTTTTACAAGGTGATACGCTACATGCCAGATAATTGTTTAACGAATATGGCATATAATAATAAACGGTAATTTATCTAGCGCTAGCATCGAACGATTCAGATCACGCATCACAGTAATAAACACAGTGTGTATTAACTCTAACGTCATAAGCCGGTTTCTGCTTACTAGCAATCTGTTTACATCGACATACGGTTGAAATGAGCTTACATGCACGTAGTGAGACACACGCTGATTTTACTTCGTGATGCGAAAATTAAGGGGAAGCGGGTTCTTAGCAACAGCAAGACACTAACAAGGACGACGACGATGACGACGATGACGACGACGACGACGACGATGACAACGGCTCTTCCACGACCACAAACAATAACAGCGGCACCAACAACGACGACGATGACGACGGCACGTACACCTGCACCACCAACAGCAGCGGCACCAACAATGATGACGACAACGATGACGACGGCACGTACACCACCACCATCAACAGCAGCGGCACCAGCGACGACGACGACGACGATGACGACGGCACGTACACCACCACCAACAACAACAGCTGCGACGATGGCGATGATACATGCACCATCAACAACAACAACAACAACAACAACAACAACAACAACAACAACAACAACAACAACAACAACAACAGCGACGACGACGACAACGACGACGTTCAGAAAGATTTACGATTCGCTCATAACTATTAACTGATACATACGTGACGCTTGAAATTAAGTACAGCTAGGCTTTACTTTAATAACACGGATTAATTAGATGCAGTTAGAGTCCTACATACAATATATATTAACCTGGATTTTTTCCACATGTTAATATTACACTACCTGGCACTTTATGTTCTCCCTACCTCGCATGAGTAAAAGCTGCCACTTAGTGCGTTTTTTATCGATGTTATATGTTATGTCGAGTCGAAATCACATCCGGAATAAAACAGTATATTGTAGCATCGTCACAAGACGTATAAATAACAAGGTATCTATACAAGTTAAAACTTCACAGTTACATATACACACGTCAAGGAATAGATGAAAATATGGTCTCGTGTAACTCTAGTAGCGAGATGTTTATTTTTCAGCATTTTGTTGTAGTTTTTTTAATTAAAAACAATTTCCTTCGTCTTTTTATTGCTTTCTGGTCCATCTTTTTTTTCATGTTCCTCATCCTTATCTACTCCCTTTTCAAGCAAACACGTGGACATACGCATGACTGATGCCGGTACACACCCATACACACATACACACACACACACCACCACACACACACACACACTCAACCACACACACACCACACACACACACACACACACACCACACACCACAACACACACGCCACACGCACCAGACACACACACACACACACCACACACACACACACACACAACACACCACACACACACACACACACACACACACAGCACACACATACACATACACACACACATACACATACACATACACATACACATACACATACACATACACATAGAGGGTGGGTGAGGGAGAGGCGCTAAGACATTTAGATTTTAACCATGCATGATTCACACAAACCTAGAGCCACAGCAATTAGATTTCTGCCACGTCAATGTATTGAGAAACATTGTCGAACAAATGACACGTATATTAGGACAAACAGTAATTTCTATTTACAAACCAGGGTCTCCCTATTGCATCCCTCGTCACTGTTATGTCTCTGCTATGTTTTCAGGTTTGAAATGGCCGGATCTATACACGTATATTGCAGCAGACGTGGACGGGAATACATCAAGATACGACGCTAGCTTGATTATTATTCCACGTGAATGTCTGTCACAATCCCTCCATGCGACATAGGTATGCATCCGTAGTTTTCCTGAATTGTTAACATATAGCTACTTTCCGTTGATGTTAAAACCTTGCCGCATACTGCTATCTCTATAGTTTAACACTTAGAGTCTTGCGCCGATAGGACGACGGTGTCAACTGTCAGAGACTCAATAACCATTGTATTTGCAACTTTATGTATACTTTACGAACGGGCTCTAAATCAATCAATCTAGTCGACTCTTACGCTTTCAGTCGGCAGTCGTGGGATTCGGTAAGTGAAAATACAGGAGGAACTTCGATTTTACTCGCCGGTTATCGCTTTGCCGTTTATGCCAAAGAATTTCATGACCGCTTTCTCGTCGCTGTACGACACTGTCTGTATCGTGAATATTGATTTATGTAAATGATCCTGTATCTCGGTATTCAATGCTAGCGCCTCAAGCGTGCGTGGAGTCGCTTCGTGCGTGCGTGCGTGCGTACGCGTGCGTGCGTGCGTGCGTGCCTCCGCACTTCGCTCTCGCGGGCATTTCTAACTAACTCGCCTACTCGCCGCGACTTATTCCACCCTCTCTCTCCATCCTTCTCTCCCCCCTCCCCTCCTCTCTCTTGTTCTTTGCGCGACTCTCTCTTCTCGTCGGGGCCGCTCTCTCTCTCTTCTCTCTCTTCTCATCTTCTCTCTTCTCTCACGCGCTCTCTCTCGTGCGCTATCTCTGCCTGTCTATCTCGTTCTTTCTGTATTTTGCTCTCATCCATATTTAAATTTTTATTTTTGTTGTAGTTTTAGTCGTAGCGTTTATATACATTGAAAGCAACCATAGTGATTTATTTTAACATTATTACATATAATTACAGCACTGAACGGCAGATATGATATAAATATATTTATTATAGTTTTTAACAATACGCGTGCGGGCGAAGTTTGTTTTGCTATAAATATAATCGCGCGTATAAAATAATATTACATTATGCTATTACGATATCATAATTTAAGGAAGTTATACAGTTTAAAACGATTAGCTTATAGTCCATGTCGATTACTAGTGGCGCTCAACAAGCAATTGCTTTTATGGTATGGTTCTGCTTGTGTATAGGCTATAGATGGCTCAAAGTACACTGCACTATATACATGTAGCGTCTGAGGTGGTGCTCGTAAATATTCAAGCCTGTTTATTACTCTCTACGTGTGCTCGCTCGTTTATGGTAATTGCAAGTCTGTGCAGACGTAATTTTAAATGTCACCAATCCAAACGTAAGCGCATGGAGAGATAAAGAGCAGCTAATTACACAAATTATATTAAAATGGTATATTTATTGTTATAATTAAACATGTTATAAAATTGTGTTAAAATTGTACCACAACTTGCATCACACACTACAGAAATCGTAGAAAATTAGGCACGTGTACGTGTCATCGTTAATATCATCTCTACTATAATTACAAACAATACTAAACCTAAAAAAATCTTTATGCATATAAAATCTATGCATCACACATACAGAGCAGTTATAGTTAAAAAAAAGTTAATACATTCACTATAATGCGTAAAATAAACAAAATGTATGAGTGAATTAATGAACTAGTGCAATTGAGCAGATAATGAAAGAGAGGGCGGGCAGACGGATTGACAGACGGACGGACGGACCGACGGACAGACAGACGGACGGACGGACAGACAGACGGACGGACGGACAGTCAGAAATATACCAAGTAACATTCTAATAGTGTGTGGGCAGGAAGTGATAGGGCAACTCAGCAATATTGGAAATACTCATAGATCATTCACATTTTTAGTTGATATATTTGAGTTCTAACTAGTTAATTAATAACCTTCACTATTGAAATAGTTTACCTGGTAGCCACGAAGGCGAAAGGAACAGACTAGCAGTAGAAGAAAGAGCACGTAGACAGCTGTACATACATCTTAGCAGCGGTTCCATGCATCCATCATTCGTACACGCGTGAGAAATAAATGATCTAACGCCGCAGAAGCCGACAACGACATGTCTTGAAAAAGTAAATAATTATTCACTCGTATCGACGCGATTGTCTTCTCTATAGACGATACACTTCTACACACGATATATAGCTAATGTATACTATGTACCAGTACACACACACGCACGTACACACACACGTACACACGCACACACACACACACACACACACACACACACACA
>NW_014577108.1:710657-711705 GCF_000485595.1 Priapulus caudatus | reverse complement strand
TGCATGATTCACACAAACCTAGAGCCACAGCAATTAGATTTCTGCCACGTCAATGTTTGAGAAACATTGTCGAACAAATGACATGTTATTAGGACAAACAGTAATTTCTATTTACAAACCAGGTCTCCCTATGCATCCCTCGTCCACTGTTATGTCTCTGCTATGTTAGGTTTGAAATGGCCGGATATACACGTTATTGCAGCCAGACGTGGACGGGAATACATCAAGATACGACGCTAGTTGAATATTATTCCACGTGAATGGTTGTCACAATCCCCCCATGCGAACATGGGATAGCATCGTAGTTTTCCTGAATTGTTAACATATAGCTACTTTCCGTTGATGTTAAAACCTGCCGCATACGCTATTCTATAGTTTTAACACTTAGAGTCTTGCCCGATAGAGACGGTGTCAATGTAGAGACTCAATAACCATGTATTTGCCAACTTTATGTATATTTTACGAAACGGGCTCTAAACAATCAATAGTACGACTCTTACGCTTTCAGTCGGCAGTCAGTGGATTCGTAAGTGAAATACAGGAGGAACTTCGATTTCTCCGCGTTATCGTTTGCCGTTTATGCCCAAAGAATTTATACGACTTTGTCGGCTGTACAAATGTTGTATTGTGGAATATTTATTATTAATATGATCCTGTATTTCGGTTTCAATGTAGCGCTCAAGCGTGTGTGCGTGCGTGCGTGCGTGCGTGCGTGCGTGCGTGCGTGCGTGCCCGCTTCGCTCTCGCGGGCAATTCTAACAACTCGCCACGCGCGACTATCTCCACCCTCTCTCTCCATTTCTCTCCGCCTCCCCCTCTCTCTTGATTCTGCGCTCTCTCTCTCTCTCTCTCTCTCTTTCTCACGCTCTCTCTTCTCTCACGCGCTCTCTCTCGTGCGCTATCTCTGCCTGTCTATCTCGTTCTTTCTGTATTTTGCTCTCATCCATATTCAGATTTTTATTTTTGTTGTAGTTTTAGTCGTAGCGTTTATATGCATTGAAAGCAACCATAGTGATTTATTTTAACATTATTACATATAATTACAGCA
>NW_014577108.1:703418-708258 GCF_000485595.1 Priapulus caudatus | reverse complement strand
TGCGGCGCGGGCCAAGCACGCCCCGGCTGCGGAGGCGTTAACCGTGAAGCGGGAGGATCGTAACGTTCCACCCACCAAACCCAAACCCGGCGTGCGCGAGGGTACGGCCGTTGGGAAGGGGTACGGGTGCGGGAGAGTACGGCGGGGAGCGCCGTACGGCGTCCGGCGAGGCGGTCACCGCCCGGCGGATGGAGGTACGTGCGGTGGGAGCGGCGTAGCTGCGACATGGCAGGGGCATCGGTGCGGCGGCAAGGTACGCGCAGCAGGAGGGTAACTCGCCGGATGCAGGAGAGGTGGTACACTGGCCGGGCGCTGGGGAGGTACGTCGGGCGCCGGGAAGGGTACGAGGCTAGCGGCCAGGTACCCGCGCGCGGAGGGTACGGCGTGGGAGGTAGGCGCGCGGAGAACGGACGTGACCCGGTCGCGGCAGGGTACGCGCGCGGGAGGGATGACGGCGGTGGGAAGGGTACGGTGGGCGAGGGTACGGCGAGCGTGAGGGTACGTAGTGGCAGGGCACGGTGCGGGAGGGTACGCGCGCAAGAGGTACGGTGCAGGAGGGTACGGCGCGTGGAGGCGCCGGGTACGTGCGCTGGAAGGGTAGACCGGTGGCGCGGGAGGAGTAACGGGCGGTGGGAGGGACGGCGTGGGAGGGTGACTGTGGCGGGAGTAGGTACGGCGCGGCGAGGTACGTGCGTGGGAGGGTAAGCGCGGGGAGGTTACGGTGCGGGAGGGAAACGGTGGCGGGAGGGACGCGCGCCTCGATGGACCAGAGGCAACAGGTGTCCCGGGCCGCTGGTGCGCCTCCATACCGCAGAGAAAGCTAACGCCGTAGCGCGTCAGGAGCGTACACACTTGAAGCCCAAACGGAAAAGGTTGAAGCGGTCGACGAGCCGGCGGGAAGACGTAACGCGATGCGGCGAGCGTCACCAGCGGTAACCCGTAACCGCACGTTATGTGCTTCCCTCCGGCTGCATCGCAGGAATCAGAGCACGTAAACGGCACACGTGAGAAATTTACACGTCGAAATAATACAGAATAAAGAAAACGATGTAGGAAACCACCCAACGCCGCCGACTCGGGACCGGTGACACACCCCAGTCCCCCTGTCCGGCGGGCAAGAGTAACGCGGCGTGGGCAGCGTTGGTAGCCCGGAGGCGCGTGTGGGAGGTGACGCGGCCACCGTGGCGCGGGGCCCCCCCCCACCCCCCACCCCCCGCACGGAACACCCGGCCCCCACCCCCGACCGCCGCGGGGGGGCCCCCCCCGGGGGACGCCGGCGCGCCAGACCCCGAAGGGCACCCCGCCCCCCGCGTCCAGCCAACACATACCGACACCCCCCCGAGAACTCCCCACCGCCCACCGCCCGCAGCGCGCCGCGGCCCCGCGACTCTGGGGGGCGGGGCCACCCCACTGACCCCCCAGGGGGCGCAAAAGGGCCCCCCCGCCGGAACCGCACCGCGGGGCCTGGGAGGGTCCACCCCTCGCCCCACCCCACCCACCCCCCCCCGCGACTCAACCCCGACCAGCCCCCTCCCGTCCCCCCCGGGGCGCAAGCGCGGGCAGCCGCCCCCGCGCCCCCCCCGTGAGGCCGGTACGGACGAGGGAGGACGGGTTAGGGAGGGAAGGAGCGAGGACGCCAGTTAGACCCGCCCCCGCCCCCGAGCCGCGCAGTGTAGGAGTCTGTACGGCGGTGCAGAGGGGTATCGGGGCTGGAGGCGGTACAGCGCGCACGGGTAGCGGCCTTGCGGGGAGCGGTCACAAGGCGCGTGCGGGAGGGTACGGCGTGGGAGGTTACGCGCGGACACGCGTACGGGTGCGGGAGGGTACGGCGCGGAGGGGTACTGCGGAGGGGTACGGCGTGGGAGGTACGTGCGGGATGGAGTCACGAGCGCGGAGGGACGGTATGGAGGGCACGGGTGCGGGAGGTACCGAGTGACTAGGCGGTAGGCATTACGGCGCGGGCAGGGTACGGCAGCAGGAGGAGACAGAATGGGAGGTACGCGCGGTGGAGGTAGCGTTGTATGGGAGGGTACGTGAGTGCGGGATGGGACGGCGTGGGAGGTACGCCCGCCGGAGGTACGGCGCGGGAGATGTACGGATGCGGGGAAGGCGGGTACCGCGTGGAGGGTCGCCGCCGGGAGGCACGCGGCGACGGGGAGAAGTACGCGCGGATGGTTAGTACGGGTCGGCGGGGAGGGTACGTAGATCGTGGTTGAAAATCCCGCTCGGAGTCGATGTGGGCGCGGATCAGAGCGACGCGAGGTGAGATCCGCTTGGCAATCAAAGAGCGTTCAAGTCGAACTTTTGCTAATCGTTTCTTCGTCTCGCACGAGGCTATACAGCACTTTCGCCGCTGTCGCTCTTCAGGTCAAGATAATAATATCGGAGACATTGCCAGATGAAGTTCGAATAATTTGCATTTTATTGCGTCTATAGTGAGCACATAGCGGCCTGCAATGCGTCGCGTCGCTGGCCGTCGCGGCGGCCATAAAACCCATAATTTTGCCTCTCATGCACCAGCTCGGCCAAACAGCCGGAGGTTCGCTCCTGAAGTGCAAAACGGGTTGTCCCTGTTTTTCGGGAATCGTCGTGCCGTAGAAAATCGTTCAATTGACTACATGTGAGGATAACGCAGTCGAGGAGAGAAACGCCCGTCCTAGCGGCGGGCATAAGCTATGGCAAGCGCGGAGAGGTAATGTTATGACACTTTGACGTCAGTTGCAATGTAGTCAGATCATCCGTGGCGCCTACACGTAAAACGACCAGTGGCCGAGACGAGGCACGACATGAAATACTCTCACATGCTTGAGTGCCATCAGCGCCGAGCTATGCGAGGAGCGAGCTTCGATTCGCATGGCGTCTGAAGGTACGTGTCGCGCACGTCGGGGTGGTGTGTGGTGTGAGTGGTGTGTGTGGTGTGTGTGGTGTTGTGTGGGTGCGTGTTGCGTGTGGTGCGTGTTGCGTGTGCCGTTGTGGTTGCGTGTTGGTGTGTTAGGGTGGTTTGGGTGTTGTGGTGTGTGTGTGGTTGGTGTGTCGGTGGTACGTGGTGTGTGTGTGATGGTGGTACGTGCGTGCGTGTGTGTCACTCGGGTAAACAGGTAGCCTATAGAGCATGTAGCTATATCCATCGTGGTGTTAGAAGTGTATCGCTCCTATAGAGAAGGACAATCGCGTCGATATCGAGTGAAAATTAATTGTACTTGTTATGTCAAGGACACTGTCGTTGGGTCGTGGCTGTCTGTCGGCGTTAGGATCGATTTCTTATGGTTCTCACGCCGTGAGGTACGAAGATGGATGCTATGGGTAAACGGGCGCTAAGGATGATTCAGCACGCTGTCTACGTGGCTCTTTCTTCTACGTGCTAGTCTGTTCCTTGTCGGCCGTACGGTGGACTCACCGTCAGTAAAAGCCTAGTTGTCATCATAGTGAAGGTATTAGTATAACTAGTTACAGAACTCAAATCATATCAACCTAAAAATGTGAAGATTTATGAGTCTGATCCATATATGCTTGCTGTGCGCCGTAGTCACCTTTCTGCCCACGACACTATAGACTGTCTACTGGTATAGTTCCGACTGTCCCTTTGTGGCACTGCTTGTCTTGCGCGTCTGTCCGGTCTGTCCTGTCGAGGTCGTCGGTCCGGTGACGTTGCCGTCTGTCATTCCGTTAACTGCGCCGCCTCGTCTTATATTACCATGCTCAATTTGCACCGTAGTTCAGTTATTCACCGGGTCATACATTTTTTATTTTAACGCATTATACGAAAATGTATTACTTTTTTCACTATAACCCGTGTTCGTAGGTTGAGCATAGAGCTTTTTATATGCAATAAAAGATTTTTAGGTTGTAGTATTGTTTGTCAATTATAGTAGAGAGTTGAATCAAGCGGAGACACGCACGTACAGCGTGCCTAAAGTTATCCTACGAGTTTCTGTAGTGTGTTGATGTGGCAAGGTTTGTGGTAGCACGATTTGAAGCAGCAGATTATTAAATAAACCTTGTTTAATTAGTAGGACAATAAATAAGTCCATTTAATATAATGTTGTTGTAGATTAGCCGCTCTTTTATCTCTCCATGGCGCTACGGTTTGGATTGTGACATTTAAAAGATTTACGTCTGCATCAGACCTGCCAATACGGTCGATAAATCCGAGCGAGCACAGCGTAGGAGGGAGTAATAACATGAGCTTGAGATATTTAGCGAGCACGCCACCTTCAGACGCTGAACAGTTAAGTATAGTGCAGTGACTTTGAGCCATCTGATAGCTAGAGCACAACAGAACCATACCAGTGAAAGCAAGTGCTTGGTTCGCAGTGCGCCACTGATAAGTGCGGCATGCGACTACTAAGCTAGATCGTTTTAAACTGTATAAGCTTCCTTTAAATTATGCCGACGAGTGAATAAGGCATAATTGAATATATTTATACGCGGCGATGTACATTTCATAGCAAAACAAACGCTTCGCCGCCCGCACGCGTATTGTAAAGGAACTATAAATATAGATAGTGATTTATATAGCATAATCGTGGCCGTTTGCGCAGCTGCGTGTAATTATATGGTAACTGAGTCTCCCGCGCCGTACCCTCCGGCGGCGTACCCTCCCACGCCGTACCCTCCCGCACCGTACCCTCCCATACCGTACCCTCCCACGCCGTACCCTCCCGCACCGTACCCTCCTGCGCCGTACCCTCCCGCGCCGTACCCTACCGCACCGTACCCTCCCGCACCGTGCCCTCCCATACCGTACCCTCCCGCGCCGTACTCTCCCGCACCGTACCCTCCCACGCCGTACCCTCCCACGCCGTACCCTCCCGCGCCGTACCCTCCCGCACCGTACCCT
>NW_014577108.1:696421-703393 GCF_000485595.1 Priapulus caudatus | reverse complement strand
CACACACACACACACACACACACCACACACACACACACACACACACACACACACACACACACACATGCGCACACGTACATTAGACGCATGCGTTCGAGCGCTCCTGCATAGCCGGCGTGATGGAACTCAAGCAGTGAGAGATATTCATGTAGCCGCTGGCCATGTCGTTTTAGTAGGCCGCCACGATGATCTGACTACAATGCACTGAACGTCAAAGTGTCATAAATTACCTCTCGGCTGCCATAGCTTAAAGCCGCCGCCTAGACGGGGTTTCCTCCCTGACTGTTATTACAGTAGTCTTGAACGATTTTCTACGACGCATTCCCCGAAACAGGGACAACCCTTTTGCATCAGAAGAACATCGCTGTTTGGCCGAGGTGCTGGAGAGGCAAAATATGGTTTTATGGCCGCCGCACGGCCATGCCGCGACGCTTGCAGGGCTATGTGTCACAATATGAGCCATAAAATGCAAAATATGAACTCATCTGGCATGTCTCGTAAATAATATATTTGACCTGAAAAGAGCCGACAGCGGCGAAATTGCTTATAGCTCTGCGAGAGAAGAAACGATTAGCAAAAGTTGAAGCTCTTTGATTGCCAGCGATTCCTCGCGTCGGTCTGACCGCGCACATCGACTAAGCGGCGATTTTCAACACGATCTACGTACACTCCCGCGCCGTACCCTAACACGCCGTACTCTCCCGCGCCGTACCCTCCGGCGGCGTACCCTCCCACGCCGTACCCTCCCGCACCGTAATCTCCCGCGCCGTACCCTCCGGCGGCGTACCCTCCCACGCCGTACCCTCCCGCACCGTAATCTCCCGCGCCGTACCCTCCGGCGGCGTACCCTCCCACGCCGTACCCTCCCGCGCCGTACCTTCCCGCGCCGTACCCTTCCGCGCTCCCGCACCGTACCCTGCCGCGTGTGAGACACACGGCAGACGCGCCTTACTCGCTATACAGAGGAACAGAGGAAGAGCAGAGTGGAGTTATACTAATCCAGGTGGAGTGGCCTCCTCCTCGGTGAGGGCATGCATATTAACATCGGGAGGCAATCGGCGTGTGAGCAATGTGCGACTCGTAAATATAACAGCAGTCACTCGTGCAATATTAGGGAAAATCAGATTGAATTGAACGTGATTTTCCATTTCATAAATTTACGATGCCGTCCCCAATATTATTCTTTCTATAGATAAATGTTATATATATATATTTATATATATTTATTTTTTTATTTTTTTATTTATTTATTTATTTATTTATATACACATATATGTAATTGTAATTTCCGATTTATGCACTATTGAATGATTCCCTACAGCGGCGTTATAGCAGCAGCGTACGTTGTGCCTGTAGGAGCAAACACCCCGCTCCTAACAACATGCTCTTGTTACGACGTGTCGTAAGGCGTGTCGGCTGTTACATAGAAGAACTCTGCATATAGGAGTAGGTGGTACCTTGCATATATGTGTTAATACAAGTCAACACGGGCTTTGTCGTGCGTTATACACAATTTAAATATTTACAAACCACTCATTTACTAGCTATTTCTCTTTAATTTTTAAATAATGTATAATTTAAATGTATGACTTAAACGTGATACGCAATTATATGGTGTTCTAACTATATAGAACTAAAATACACATTAAGTGTAAACTACTGAACCATGGCCGGTCGGTAGCTGACAGATCTAGTAACTTGATAGATCCATCTCTATTGATCATATATAACCCCATCTACATGGTTGTGTCGTTACTTGCCGTATATATGCACATCTAACGCAAGCAGTACGGTCATACATTCTGGTCTCGTTTTAAATGATTGAAGAACTCTTATTTTCGAACCTTAATTCTTCTAACTTGAATTTACGCGTAAGTTTTCCAAATGACAACCGTTTATAACTCTTTCTGAAGCCACGTGCAGCAAACATTAGTTACTGGACGAATTCGGACACTTCCCTTAAAAAGTTGTTTGACACATTTTTATTTTTCTACATTTATTACGCGTTGTGTTTTGAATTGGAACAAAAAAGGTTGTTTCTTAGAACAGCAAAATGCATTAGCGAAGCATCCACGATCACTGTCAATTTATGCGTCATCATTCTGCCTCAGTCGATCTTGGTCTGCGGTTGTGTTGGCGTATATGTACGTGCTCTCCAAAACCATATCCAACAATGAAAGGAAATCATCATCGCAACAAATAGATATAAGAAAGCACATACAAATAGACAGGTTTTTATGCAGACACATCGACATCAGACACCGGCTTGTATGGGTAGAGATACGAGAATAACGTAGTATGAACCAAAGACTGGAAGAAAGTTAAACACACGGGCGCATGAAGGCGTGGTCAGGTAGAGCAAGGCCGTGGCGGATCTACCCACGTCAGGTTACTAAGCTGTACGTTATAGCGATCGGCGTAAGAGAAATGCAAAGAATAAATAACTCCTTCTAAATATAAACATTGTTTTAATTCATCGAAACAGAACTTCAAGCATTAGCATGAAATGCGTTCGTGCTATATCGTTGTTATATAATGGAAGCTATGGTAACGGAACTTCGTCAGTGTAACATTAGCTCATCTCGTGATATTAAACCGCCCGTGCTCGTTTCGGGTTATGACAAAGTATGGCTTTACTAGAAACCTGTTCATGCGAGAACTGTATTGGGCGAATACCTGCATGATGGCTACGTGTGAATTGAATCACACAAACACATGTAGCAAACATCAGCCTGCGCTGCTAGGATGCTAAACATGGTAAGTAAATATTTGATCTGATATGATATATAAAACCCAAAAAAACTCATAAGCTCGGCTATTATTTCTGAAATGTGTTTGCAAAACCATAATTATATCAAACAAATTTTGAATAATAACGGTTATATGCGTGAATATAAACTAGAATATGTTCAATATTGTAAGTCATCATTGGTAGTATTTTCTTGTTAATTTGAATAACACTGTGGTAACAGATGCACTGTTTCTATAGATATATACCTATAGTTAGAGTATATTATAGAAAAAATAGAAAGCCATGTGAGAATAATGCCTGAAGTGAAAGATATCGTACACACATATACCTAAAAAATATAACGGTTTGAACGAGTGAATATAATTATGCGTGCGTAGATAAACGAACTAGACAATCTACAGTCATGTTGATGTAAGGGTAATACTAGTAGTAGTTGTATTAGTATCTGATAACCTCCTGTGATAGGTGTAATGATGAGTGTGTGTGTGGGGGGGGGGTAAAATCAGTAAACACATTAGATCTATGATAGGTGCAAATATATGTAAGGAGATGTCACATTGCTAATCAAAATGAAAGAATAGTTTAGAATTTACGAGTGTATTATGATTCTTAATGCACAGAATTAGTATATAGCCACACATTTCTGTCAGCAGACATTTATTTTTATTATTACTATACAGTTTAAATTGAGCGTTGCCATAACCCCCCCTCCCCCCCTTGTCAGACTGTAATGTCTCTTCTTGAATCTCTCCAATATCATAACTTTAGTGTGTAGACAGCAGGTTTAATTTATAGCGTGCGATGTTTTATAACATCGTCATTAAAATAATTTCATTTTTATATATATGGACAGATATTTATATATGTAATAAAAAAATTCAAATCAAACACAATAAACCGCCTCTACTCGAGCGGACACCGTCCCAAGTATTATAGTCTATTCCGTGACCATGCATTCACTGTCCCCTAGCCTCCCACTCTCCTCCACCCGGCCGCACCTCAGTACTGTATATGGACTCGTGTACCCATAATCAAAGCAATTTATTACTAATGCGATCCCAGTTAACCTGGTCGGCATGAATGTATCTGTTGGACAATAGCTTACTGATACATTTATGTTATTCCTAGTGACGTAGGCCTATTATGTTCACGTACGAGGGAAAAGAAGGCTGCACCGCGGTGCTGCGCTGCCGACATATAAAACCTCATAATAAAACTAGAACTTCATTGCTGTCACAAAAACCCCGCGTTCTCCTTCTTGCGGCTGGTTTTATTTCATACATTCTTTATATATAATTAATAACACGAAATAAATGCAGCTGATTTGTTGCCCTCACAAGCTGTGGAATCACCACCTCATAACTGTACCCTGTTGGAGACATAAAAGAATAACATGAAGTATATGGCGCCCTGTAACCGCCTATTATACTCCTATATTCCTATAAACTTCGCGCTATTCATGTCGTAACACAGAATGTGTAAAACAATCCACGATGTTTCTGTAAGACGTTCGCTGCGTCGCTACGTGACGGCGGTGTTTCTGTAAGACGTTCGCTGCGTCGCTACGTGACGGCGGTGTTTCTCTAAGACGTTTGATGCGTCGTTACGTGACGGCGGTGTTTCTGTAAGACGTTTGCTGCGTCGCTACGTGACGCTGTAAGACGTTCGCTGCGTCGCTACGTGACGCTGTAAGACGTTCGCTGCGTCGCTACGTGACGCTGTAAGACGTTCGCTGCGTCGCTACGTGACGCTGTAAGACGTTCGCTGCGTCGCTACGTGACGCTGTAAGACATTCGCTGCGTCGCTACATAACGGCGGTGTTAGAAATAGGCGCCCGTTCCCCCGTCTGCTGCTGGTAACCATTGAGAAGAATTCTTTTGATTTATTTTACTGTTTGTTATGAATAAGAATTCAAAATTTTAAGTAATCGAGACTGATTGGATTCTATTTCTAATGTCATAACATACGGGTTTTTAGTTGCTGCATAACGCTGTGTGTTTAGTCCCTTCATCCGACATGCCGGACAGTAATAAACACATCGATAAGACGAATCCATGTGATCGACGACCATAGCTTGGCTCAGTACGGAAGCAGCGATCCCATGGTTCCGATGTCATTATTGCGTACTGAACCCGCGTGTGCTGTTGACAGATATACACATGCATGGGTGCATCCCACATACTATACGTATATAGAGCCATTGATGCAAATATACCAAGAAAAGTAGCTGATCTATTCGAATATAGTGATATGGAGACATCATTACTACTACATGTATGACGACTAGATCTGAAATTTTGTGTGTTCAGAAATGTATTTTAACTGTATAGTATGCCATGCCATGGCCGAAGGGTTATAATGCAGAATTGTCGCGCGTGCACGTATGCATGCATGCGTGCATGTGTTAGGCCATTTCCCTATATATGGTGGCCTAAATATATTTCTTAATGTCTGGAATATATATATATATATATATTGTGCGTGTGTGTATATACTCGTTGATTATTAGAAAGAATGTTCAATGAATAAATTAAAAAGATTAAGCTTATCATTTACACATTACTGTGCGTTAATTTACACACGCGTACGTACGCACGCACGCTCGCATATTCGCTGCTCTATTGCAGGACAGCTAAGACGAAGCTAATGTTATACTAAATCTGGATCGATTCTAATACTTAAAAGTTTCTGCGTTGGCATTGCTCATGAATTTCATATCAACCAAAGACGTTACTGAGTCCTAGACACGCAGTTAAAACATATAGCGATCAATAACTGCGCCATGCCCTCATCAATACACCAATTTCGTATCAGTCTGAACAATTTTCTTCGAATAGGCTTCGTATTTGGGAAATGGATACGTTTGCCTCATTTCATTGCGACTGTCGCAATGGCTCGTTCGAAATTTGGCAGAATGTTCTATCGCATGAACAGCTAATCAATTGAAACTTTCTGTGATGGAGCGAGAAGTTGGTCGGGAACGAGAAGCGTGTGTGTGTGAAGCGTAAAGCATGAGTCATCCTCCGTCAGCTAGCCTGTCGCTGCTAGAGGCGCAGGATGCTAGAGTTTAATGTGTTCTCACGACGCCCCTTACTCGCCTATTCATGAGGAACACTTTCGCCTAAGAAACGCATGCATGTTATACTATATATTAATTACAGTAAGCGCTCACATATTGATATATATATATATATATATATATATATATAAATTTGTAGTCTGTAGATAAATTAAAGACAAGACATCACTTTTAGCTGTTACTTCCGAGTTCACGGCTTACGCGATCATCAGACAGACTTTAATGAATAATAAACCTTATATATACATACTATAACCTATATATACATAATTTATCTACATACTACAATTTATTACGCTCTGCAACTAAATGCATCGAGCACTCTACCGACAGTATAGACTTAAGCATCCAGAACTTATATATATATTATATATATATATAGTATATATACTATATATATATTAGTATATATTTTATAATAGTTAGCCAGATAACACGAGTACGCGAATAGACACCATGGACCTATCAGAGGTTTTATGGTTGGGCGTCTTTATTTCGAACGTTCGACGTATGCATATGAACGAAGTGATTTATTTTCTCTTCCTAGCTAACCCTAACCCTAAACGTCTATAAGCGAGATCAAATGAAGGCTGCGCCGCCGGAGGACAGTCTGCAAATCTACGGGCAACGCTACTATTCTTGAACTCGACATCCATTTTTGTTTTCGTATAAAACGTCCTGTTGTTCCACTTATTCCGGCTGACAATCTCCACTGTAGAAAACCAATGATTTACGTATAGTGTTTTACGTTTCTAGTTGCTTCAATCAAGTCTTTGAATGAATAATTTAGTTATTGTGGCGTTTTGATGCACTAATTAACGTGTTTCTCGTTGCTGCGGTATGTGGCTCTGTAGTTTCACACTCATGTTCTTCTCCTCTTCATCTCTCTCTCTCTCTCCTCTCTCTCTCTCTCGTCTCTCTCTCATCTCTTCTCTCTCATCTCTCTCCTCGGCTCTCTCGCTCGTCTCTCCTCTCCTCTCTTTCCTCATTCTCTCTTCTCTCTCTCTCTCTCTCTCTCTCGCTCTCCTATTCCTCTCTTTCTCTTCGCGCGCTTTCTCTCTCTTACTCTCTCCCTCTCTCTCGTGCTTCTCTCTCTTCGCTCGCGCTCTCACCTAAATTGCTTCCCTCTCTGTCTCTAGTC
>NW_014577108.1:691946-696176 GCF_000485595.1 Priapulus caudatus | reverse complement strand
TTATAGCATAGCAACAATGTACCGTCTCTGTGTACGTTACCATGCAGCGCTGTTATAGCATACACAATGTACGTTGTCTGCGTACGTTACAATGCATGGCAGGGCTGTGTTATAGCATACACGAATGGTACGTCTCCTGTGTAGGTTAACATGCAGGCTGTTATAGGGGCATTACACAATGTACGTCTCCTGGTAGCGTTACATGCAGCTGTTATAAGCATACACATATGTACGTCTCCTGCGTACGTTACCAATGGCAGGCTGTTATAGCATACACAATGTAGCCGTCTCAATGCTGTACGTTACGGTCATCATGCTGTTATAGCATACACAATGTCCGTCTTCTCTGCGTACGTTACATGCAGCTGTTTATAGATACACACTGTTACGTCCCTGCGTACGTTACCATGCGGGGCTGGTTATATGCATACACAATGTACGGTCTGCCTGCGTACGTTCGCCATGCTGCTGTTAGTACGCAATACACAATGTACGTCTCCTGCGTAGGTTACAATGGCATGCTGTTCATAGCATACACAATGTACGTTCCTGCGTACGATTACATGCATGCAGGCTGTTAAATTAGGCATGCACAGAGTAGCGTCTCCTGCGTACGTACCATGCAGGCTGTTATAGCATACACAAATGTTACGTCTCCTGCGTACGTTACCATGCAGGTTGTATAGGCATACACAATGATACGTCGCCCCCCCCCCCCCCCCCCCCCCCCCCCCCCCTCCCCCCCCCCACCGCCCCCCCCCCCCCCCCCCCCCCCCCCCCCCCCCCCCCCCCCCCTCCCCCCCCCCCCCCCCCCCCCCCCCCCCCCCCCCCCCCCCCCCCCCCCCCCCCCCCCCCCCCCCCCCCCCCCCCCCCTCCTGTGTAGTACCATGCAGGCTGTTAATAGCATACACAATGTACGTTCCGTGCGTACGTTACCCTGCTGGGCGGGCTGTTATAGCATACACAATGTACGTCTCCTGCGTACGTTACCATGGCAAGCTGTTATATCATACACAAATGTATACGTCTCCTGCGTACGTTACATTTGTTCATGCGGCTGTTATAGCATACAATGTACGTCTTCCTGCGACGATTACCATGGCATGCTGTTATGCATACACCAATGTATCGTCTCCTGCGTACGTTACCATGCATGCTGTTATAGCATAGCACAATGTACGTCTCCTGGCGTACGTTACCATGCAGGTGGTTTACTAGGCATACACAATGTACGTCTCCTGCGTACTGTTACCATGCATGCTGTTATAGGCATACACAATGTACGTCTCCTGCGTACCGTTACCATGCAGGCTGCTTATAGCATACACAATGTAACGTCTCCTGGTAGTTTACATGCAGGCTGTTATGCATACAAACAAGTACGTCTGCCTGGAGCGTACCATGCATGCAAGCTTGTTATTTAGCATACACAATAATACGTCTGCCTGCGTACGTTACATGCGCAGGCCTGTAATGAGGATACACAATGTCGTCTGTCCTGCGTACGTTACATGCATGCAGCTGTTTATAGCGATACACAATGTACGTCTCCTGCGTACTTACCATGCTAGCTGTTATAGATACACAATGTACGTCTGCCTGCTGTACGTTACGCATGCATGCTGTTATGATACACAATGTACGTGTCGCTAGTACGTTAGCATGCAGGCTGTTATAGCATACAACAATGTAGTCTCCTGCGTACTACCATGCATGCAGGCTGTTATAGCATACACAAATGTACGGTCCTGCCTGCGTACGTTAGCCATGCAGGCTGATTATAGCATACACAATTTACGTCTCATTTTCTGTTAACGTTTTGACCATGCCAGGCTGTTCCTAGAATACACAATGTACGTCTCCTGCGTACGTATAGCCATGCTGCAGGCTGTTATCGTATACACAATTTACGTCTCCTGCGTACTTACCATGGCATGGCAGCTGTTATAGCATACCAATGTACGTTCTCCTGCTAAGTTTTAGACATGCAGGCTGTTTATATGCTACACAATGTAGCGTCTCCTGCGTACTTACATGCATGGCAGGCTGTTATTAGCATACACAATGTACGTCTCCTGGCGTACGTTATCCATGCAGGGCTGTTATAGCATCACACATGTACCGTCTCCTGGCGTAGCGTTACCGATGCAGGCTGTTATAGCATACACAATGTACGTCTCCTGCGTACGTTACCATGCAGGCTGTTATAGCATACACAATGTACGTCTCCTGCGTACGTTACCATGCATGCAGGCTGTTATAGCATACACAATGTACGTCTCCTGCGTACGTTACCATGCAGGCTGTTATAGCATACACAATGTACGTCTCCTGCGTACGTTACCATGCAGGCTGTTATAGCATACACAATGTACGTCTCCTGCGTACGTTACCATGCAGGCTGTTATAGCATACACAATGTACGTCTCCTGCGTACGTTACCATGCAGGCTGATCGCTGTTCGCTCTCAACATGGTTAAAACTTGTTTTTGTCAAGTTCAGCTGCTGTCGAATTAGTCGATTTAACGATAGATTCTAAATACGTTCAATCTTCCTGCTTTACAGTTATATCATGTGCTGAATATATACCATCTATATTGAGATTCACATCGATTCAATTATTAAATTGTATACCTAGACAAGTATGCAATTCACTTACTAAACCGCTTTGTACTATAATTTTTAGGTATCTGTCTTGGGTGTGATAATGTTCATCACATTCTGTACGACCTTTATAAATTCAGATCGACACGTCTAGTCGACGTATACAACCTGCTCGCCTGCTAATCAAATGCTGTTCATTGCCTGTCTACATACATTCGACATGCACATTCTAAAAACCTTATTGGTTTATGAAAATCGCGTGGCCCTTCTTGCACATAATTTTGTTACATAGTATACGTTGTTTTAGTTGGTCTTCATAAGCACGGATCAATTCGAATATAACTGACACGTAAAAAAACTTATCTGTGTGTGTCAAATTGGCACATGCTATAGGTAAATCACTACTTGACATACGACAAGTGATTTTGGGTTGAGTAGTGTTTATGCAAGAGCAAAAACATCATGTCGTATTTAACATGGATACTTGTGGAATGAGTTTATTTGTTGTGTAACACATTCTGAGTGATTTTATGAGAAGGACCGAACAGAATTACATGTTACAAAACTCTCCGTATATATGTTTTTTTTTCTAACTGTACTTGACTCTCTAGATCACCTTTGTTTAACACTCCCCGATACCGTTATTCATTATTTATAACTGTTCTTTAATTTCAATCGATCGCTCCCAAAATACGCGTCTGCGATGTTCTGTATCGTCGCTGCCGACAGGACATAAAACTGCAGATTTTAATTGAATTATGTTATAATGACACCATTAACAATTATCGTTGCGTAGCAGCAATTTGTGGCTGGTTAACATAGTTAACCTCATCATTAAAACTAATTATTAATGCGCAATTTTCGGATAAATCAGAATAGGATCGTAAATAACGTCATACAAACTCCACCAATGCAATAAATTATTACAGAGTCGGCTACTAACTCATGATACGTTGCCAGAGATGAATATTATTAGTATAGTCGTAATATTAAAATATTACAATTTTATAACGATATGCCGTGCACGGCGTTCTAAGTCCACCTTTTATCCGAAATTTAAAATTCGATATTGTGTACTTACACATGCTTCTATGATTATAATCCAGAAAGACTGAGAAACCCGCAACTGTTGTCACAGTGGTCCCCGCATTATCGGGACAGGTCGGGAAACGTGAAAATGTCCCGATTAAGCGGTGGTCCCGATTTAGCGGCGAACACTTAACAACGTGCATTAGGATTGTTTTTTTTAAACTTATGTCGTTTAAGCGGTGCATTCGTTTATCCGAGGCCGGAAAAGCCGAGACAACTGTATTAGAGCTCATATATGATGACAATAATTATATACGCGCGAGATATAGTGCGCGTATATATTCCATACATAGGTATTGCTCAGTGTACGTTGCGATTTACACTGTGCGCGTATGTGTGTGCGTGTGTGTGTGTGCGTGTGTGTGTATGTGTGTTGTGTGTATATATATATATATATATATATATATATATATATGTGTGTGTGTGTGTGTGTGTGTGTGTCGTGGTAGTGTCGTGTAGTGTCGTGTCGTAGTGTGTAGTGGTCGTGTACGGTAGGTACGGTAGTAGTACTTACGTTACCGTTCGTACCAGTACTCT
>NW_014577108.1:682391-684891 GCF_000485595.1 Priapulus caudatus | reverse complement strand
GTATTTATGTGTTAGTATGTAAAATATTTCGGGACAGACACGAGCTAGCCACGGTAAATGTAAAACACACGAGGACGCACACGCACGCATCCAAGCAATTGGAAAGTACGCAAAATACGCCTCTGGGGGCCATCCACACACACATGCACATACACACACACACACACACACACACACACACACACACACACACACACACACACACACACACAAACACACACGCACGCACGGACGTACGCATTCTAAGTATGCTAGGTTAAACTGTATATTTACGCGAATAACATCATTAAACAGAACAACCTTCCCTTTGTTTGAGCGGCTTCGCCTACATACACAGTTTGCTTTTCTATGTTTGTTCCGTTTGCCAATACCAAATCTATGCCATTTCACCGCATTGCAGGAATGTGGAAAGAATTCTCGCCAAACCCATATTACTTACACATCATCTAGTGAAAATTAATCTCTAATCACAATAATTTAAAATGCGTTTTACTTTACTATATCGCTATAGCATTACTCGCCATACGTCCAGCATATAATTAAACAACCATGTGTCCATGCATGTGTACCCAAAATCATGGCTCGCTTCGTGTTTAGATTAAAAATCATTGGAAAATTCCCGAAGTGGGCAGCAGATTGTAAATAGGAATATATATGTATATATATATATATATATCCATATAATTCTTCGTAACCTCGTCAGTACTAGTGAACATAGCATGAGGAATTATCCACAGCTGGACTTTATGAGTGGGTCAGCATTTCACGAACCAATTTCAAGTAAAGCAATTCTATTACGATCATACAATATCTGCTCTATATTGCTGTGATTAAACTGCACCCGGGTATTTCTCTTAGGCTTTCCCACCGTCTCAACTATGCTGCATGTGTGCATGATTCCTGCAGATCTACCTCCCGGCAATTTTCATCGCAGCTCTTATTGTAAAGAATGTGCGAGCGCATTGATACATATACGTGGTTCGTATGATATTACCTGCCAGAGGTATATTAAATTTAACATTTTTGCCCAGTTATACGTTTTATATCGTAGTAAATTTAAACAACGAATTCTCAAGAAACGGTTCATTTATCTTTATTGCGAAATCATACTTTTTGTTTTACACATTCCGCTGTTTGTTGTGATTCACACATAGACTCTGTTAAAGCACCGGTTACTCGTGAGAATACAATAAATTATCAAAATCATCCATCGCCACATCCCATTCTAAATTCTGATCGTAGAATCAGTGATCGAAACAAGTGTTTTTTTATGGTAACACATATGACTTTTACAAACTGAAAGAGTCGCACACAACACAACGTATTGAGAAATTACTATAATATAAATATGTGTGTGTGTATGTGTGTGTCTGTGTGTGTGTGTGTGTGTGTGTGTGTGTGTGTGACTGATGCATTGTTCTAATCAAATATCACATGTGTCTTAAAGCCTTTATATCAATGAAAAACACGTTCACACACCACTCTCTTCGTCGGTCATCATTATATTTAATCCACCTGAAATTTTAACACCTGTATATCTAACCTTGCAAACGATGATATATATATATATATACATACATTATTTAGCTGGGTAATTATTTATTCAGAACTTTACCAAATACATACAGTTATGTGGTCCTATCGGAGTGCCCGCGTATGCTTCGTTCTAAATCGTTCTAGACCTCTTTCACGGTTTCTTACATTCAGGGGGAATTGTGACACGAACGCAGAACGTTGCACTGTCTATTATAATCCTACCTAAACCTTTTGGAAATTGCGAACATCTTACACAAACGCGTGACTATAAATAAAAATATTATAATTCCGTAAAATGCTTTTATAGAAAATTCTTTAAATAACTACATTCATGATGTTTTCTTGGAATCTGCGCTGTTGTGCTAGCATATACAGCTCCTGGGATCGTGAGACGCTGGACGGGTCTGTCTCGCTTAGAGAGCGATGACTTTACCATGTTAAAATATACGCTAATTTGCTCGAAGTGAGTTTTCCTCGGTGCAAATAAAGTCATTAGTATCGCTACGGAGCCAGTGACATATGCGGATTCGAGTAGCCATAGTTGCTGCTGTGCCCGCAGGACTGCTGGACCAATTAGTACCATATTTCTCACTTACTAGCCGCAGTTAGTACGGTGCCCGTAGCTATTGTCCAATATTTCTCATGTAATTCCTCTACCACCTGTGTCCCTGCAAGGTCTGTTGAGTTCTCGTGTGATTAACGTTAGCAGGGAAAACTCAGAGAGACGTTGCCTCGCGCACAGTCGTCGGGAAATCACAGCTTGCTGTACGGCAATCTAGATTCCTAACAAAGTCGCATCTAATAAGACGGTGCGTCGTTATTATTCTTCAACGTTATAATCATTCTGGTGTCGTTCCCCGTCACTTGGAAATCGCATACGAGAATAATTCTATGGACACACACACACACACGCACGCACACACACGCACACACACGCACACACACACACACACACGCACGCACA
>NW_014577108.1:670815-682381 GCF_000485595.1 Priapulus caudatus | reverse complement strand
CACACACACACACACACACACACACACACACACACACACACACACACTCGCTCGTGCACACACACACACACACACCAAGGTTACGATCCCACTAATGGCTATATGCGCCCGGGATTCTCATTTTACTAATAGTAGAGCGCTCGCCAACACCAAGCTAACTATAACAGCGTCAAATTTTTCAGCCTGTCAATATTGCTCGTAATTTGAAAGGTATGTGAACGTTGCCGTGGGGAATGTCATCGAGTGGTTGCTCAATTCTCCGAACCACTATAATTCCAAAGAAATTTCTACATGCCTCCGTTGGTTGTGGGCTGACCTGGCAACAGAGGAAGGAGTGAAAAAGAACATGGCTATTAGAAATATAGACAGTTCATGTGGGATTACGGTGTTGGTTGCTAGACGTGCCAGCTGATATTGCAACAATAGAGCACACCTGGGTAATCCGGAATGCTGTGTGTATGTCGATGTGGCTACGCGGTCCGAAGCGTAGCTTTTTTTTTGTTAGGCAAAATGCATATTCACTCGGCGTCCTTGTACTTGTTATGCCGATATTCACAATGTTATAATTTAGTATAATTTATTTAATCAATGGTTAAATTCATGAAATAAATTGCTGCATAATAACAATTTAAATCGTTGATATTAAATACACGTATGACGTGAAACACTGTTTAGCTTTGCCCATGTATATCTTCATATTATTTCATCTTTATATTTCATAGCTTTTATTATTTTTCGCTCTGCCAGATTTGTGTATGTAATCCTGAAGCAAAGAGTTAAAAATACAGAATCAAAAATTAACAGTGTATATTGCAAAATAATCGTGTTTTATCTGCAATATGTGGTAAACGCGTACCTTTTTCAAGGCAATAATCTCGACGTTATATATTATTAATGGGTTTAAATGGCGATAAAGAATACAGCCGAAAGACCAAGTGTACTTTTAATGATATTGAACTCCTATGAAAATGCTATGCTACTAGTCTAGTTCACTAGTTAATTACTATCAGTTCGAATGTATCATATTTCGTTACTGTTAACCGTGAATGAAGTAATTACAATAATGCAATTAGGATAATCATAATATGGTAAACCGAAATATGTGAAGCTGTCAGAGAGATTCCGTTAATTTCTGATCCGTTAAGAATTTGTCAAATGTTAGCGGTCACGGCTCCGGCGCATCACGCAAAACGACAAATAAATTCTGGATTTTAGGTTTCCTACTTACATTTTCAACGCCGTAATGTTTTTTTTAATGTTTTCGAGTTTTATCTGCAAATGTAGTGACGTTAGCTGGTTTGTAACCTATATTCACACGTAAGGCGTTGCGTAGCAGAAGCTGTGCGGCGAAAAGAAGTGCGATTATATTAATTGCGGTTCGCTGTGAAGTGTTGAGTAAATACATCGTCTATGAAACACGCCTCGTTCTTACATAATACGCAATGTCGTTGTGTAAAATAGTTTTAATGGTTGAGAATTTAGTCATCGCGAGGGTTTCGAAGCTACGTAATGATGACGATAGGTAGGACTTTCTCCTTGCCTTCAGATTGTAATTTTGAGGTATTATGTTTCTAATAAGGTACAGGTTTGTTTTTACGATTTCCACGGGCGCCGAGCTTAAAAATAATCGATATCGGTAGAGTTTGGTTTTAACGGATTTGTTGTCAATAAATAAATATCTTGAGTTAACATTAAAACTTTGCAATTGGAGTAAATTGATGGCTGCTTATTATATATATATATATATAAGTTTTATCTAATGATGTAAAATATCAACCTTGAAAATTGAATCCAAACTCAATTCAAATACACGGATAATATTCTAACATGCAATACGGTAACGGCTGTGTATACTGGACGAGCTGAGTAGTCCCCTTCAGGAAAATTACCACGCAGCTTCTTTGGCAATATGGAATAATTATCATTAGCATTAATATAAAATTCTAAAAATTATTTATACAGATATAATAATTACCGAAGCAGTCGCTAGCCAGCAAGTATTGTGATAATGGAACCGTTATGCATTTCAATCGCTTCCACAACCGTGTAATAACGCATGAAGGTCGCTAAAAAAAAATATATAGTATAGAGTGAGGAAGTGCAATAAACTGGAATATATCGAAATTCCCCAGTTTTTCAATTTCCCAGAATATTGTTATTAATTCAAACATCAATTACTCTAGACAATTGCATAATGTCTGTGAACAACTTAGTTCTCAGTATACCCTACTGTTCAGTATTTCCAGTGCTATAATACGGGCGCACCTGTATGTGTATATTGCGTAAATTACGTCGGCGATTCCTACATGATAATATAATCGGTGTTAGTTAAGATCAAAGCCGTATATACAGCTCTATATATACGGCTCTGGTTAAGATAGGTTCGCAACGCACGGCGTGTGTGTGTGTGTTCATCCTAAGAGAAATCAGCATGAACGAGTAAATATGCAATCTTACACTTATATTTTCGAAAATTTGTAGTTTTGACATTTGGGTTAGATATATTTTAGAGCGGTTACTAAACAGTTACTTATATGCGATGGTATAGCTGGTCGTACAGACACACGCGCGCGCGCGCACACACACACACACAGGCACGTACGCTCGCACACACACACACACACACACACACACACACACACACACGCGCGCACGTAGGCTCGCACACACGCACACACGCACACACACACGCGCGCACACACACACGCACGTACACAGATGCACGCGCGCACACACGCACGTATTAGCGCACACACGCACACCCACACACAATGACTATATATTATAGTCTAAGCACCCCTGATCTAGCAATAATTAAACAGGTAGTGCGATATTAAATAAGTGCCTTTAATAACTAACGATTAATGGATGTAAATAATTTAAACTATAGTTGCAGTCGGGGTGGCAGCAGCAGCAATTCCAGACGTAGCAACATAACACTCGTTATTTTGATCGAGGAAGTATGTGTAAACCGGCACATTATAGTGAAGTCGTAGTAATACAACACACTTTAATAATATTTCAAAACTAAGACTAGGAATAATTACAAAATTAAAAATTGAAAGCTGAATGAAGCAACGTGTCACCTTAGGCGGGTGCAATACACATATATTTAGAAATGCACAAGTGATGATAGTTGACACGTACTTTATACTTCAGCCTCGTATTTTGAAGCAAATTATTTGTTTATAAAATGCAATTATATAAATTACAAATAACATTAATCTAAATGATATGTGAAAATATGTAATTTTTCACATTTCAGTATTGTATCGTTGCTATTATTATTATACTATATGAAATACAATAAAATATTATATATATATTATAAGATATGCACGAAATAATAATTTATCTTGGTTTGAAACTTACACTTTCTTCAGCTGAAATTTAGTATGTAATTAATATTGCGCAAATATGTAATATTATAATAAATATAGCAACCATGAATTAGTATGGCGAGGTAATATATGCTATATTTACTAACGATTGCGTCGGTACTAAGATAAAATATTTAATATTCCTCTGTACGTTAGATTTATACATATCCGCCGATTGTAAGAAATGACGTAAAGAATTTATTCACACGTGGGAGCGCGCGTGTTATCGCGCGTTAACGCAATATTACGCTAGCGGCTTCAGCAAATGTGCGATATTCAAACGCGTATACGGAATTTCACACATCATTTTAATACGACCTGAATAAATGTAGGTAGCTATATATAATCACTAATCGCAGTAGTCACAGACGGTAAATACCAAAATTGACCAAAAATTACAGATTTTCGCAAATGCGGAGGGCATTATCGGAATAGCAGATAATTTCACAAACCCAGGGTCCCGATAAAAAATATACAAGTTCGAGTAACAAGTAGACGTATTGCCTTGTCTATTATTGTATATATGCGTACGCAATTATGTGCTCATGCAGATGTGTTAACAAATGAGATATTTTATTTGCGTAATGTTTTCACATTATACAATAATTGCCGATTACAAGCATACGATGTAGTAACGTGCCGTAATACATTGTGGTGTTTGTACATGTGTGTGTGTGTGTGTGTGTGTGTGTGTGTGTGTGTGTGTGTGTGTGTGTGTGTGTGTGTGTGTGTGTGTGTGTGTGTGTGTGTGTGTGTGTGTGTGTGTGTGTGTGTGTGTGTGTGTGTACTAGGTATATATACCAGATGTCCTATACTAAAGTTTGCCTTCACAAGTAAATGTTTCGGGACAAATGGAGCAGCATTGCAAGGTACACAAAACACTAGAGGCACCACTGTTCCCAGATTGGTTATTACAGGTATGATAGTAACATTGTTTCTTATTGATCGTGAATCGGAACAGTAAGGAATTCTTGCCCAACCACGTAATACTATATTGACCGTTTGATGAAACAAAGCATGACAGGCCTGTGTGAGATGCTCGGTCAGTAGAACTCTATCACTAGCTTATGGAATTACGAGACAATAACGTATACCTGCTTGCTTACACGGCATCCCCGTACGTCACCGCATGCGTGCTGAGTAGTTCTAGTAGGGCTTCAGCGAATAGTGAGAGTTAGCCAGATGAACAGTGTTCCCAGTATGCTAACTAATACCACGCATCCTTCCTAGAGTACTGACCATGCATGCACCTTCTACTGTCAGGGTATATGCTTATGTCGCGGTGTTCTCACCGAGCCATGATTGTAGTACCGACCGCGTGAAGCCGTGTGTCAGTGGCATTATGTTCGTGATGGAGAAACGGTGAACAATGCTAGCCCTTAGATTAGCATATCTGAAGATGCTTTCCCTGCCACGGTTTGAGTGTCGTAATCATATATCTACAAGAAAACGATCCATGTCAGTGAAGGGAATTCCTGCTGTTTAAACTCTGCGGCTGTCTGTATTATTATTACCTGCTCACCAGAGGATCACATTAACAAGGATGGGTTTTATGTGTCGATCGGACGTCCAGATGGACGCAAACATGGGAATTCAGATGAAGATTCAAGAAATGTTTTCTATGAGATCTCACGTATGAAACTCTGTCGCCTATTGTTCATATATCGAGAGGGTTTGCCTCCCAATAATATGCAGTTATAAATTGCGTTTATCGCTGACAGTGATGTAGAACTAAACAGTAATTGACGGAATCGGCATATTTGCTAGAGTAAGCAACAATAGAGTTTTATACAGGCTGATCATGTTATGTTTGCTGAACCTAGAATGCCAGGATGCATACATTTCAGTGGTCTCCGTAAGCCAAGGATGATCACTAATACTTTGATGAAGCCGTCACACATTGATCAAGGATATCCCACACCATGTAGGCCGTGCTAGGAGCACCGTGTTAGGTACACCATGTAGGCCGTGCTAGGAGCACCGTGTTAGGTACACCATGTAGGCCGTGTTAGGAGCACCGTGTTAGGTACACCATGTAGGCCGTGTTAGGAGCACCGTGTTAGGTACACCATATAGGCCGTGCTAGGAGCACCGTGTTAGGTACACCATGTATAGGCCGCGTTAGGAGCACCGTGTTAGGTACACCATGTAGGCCGTGTTAGGAAGCACCGTGTTAGGTACACCATGTAGGCCGTGTTAGGAACCGTGTTAGGTACACCATGTAGGCCGCGTTAGGAGCACCGTGTTAGGTACACCATGTAGGCCGTGCTAGGAGCACCGTGTTAGGTACACCATGTAGGTCGTGCTAGGAGCACCGTGTTAGGTACACCATGTAGGCCGTGTTAGGTACACCATGTAGGCCGTGCTAGATCGCCAAGACGTGATGAAGTAATAGAAGAACAGAGGAAACACCGAACAATAGAAGCGTTCATGTTTCACCTCATACCCTAGTAACCCTAACGCTAACCCTATCACCAGCAGTAACCCTAACCCTAATGTTAACCCTAACCCTAACACTAACCCTATTCCTACCCCTAACCCTAACCCTAACCCTAACCCTAATGCTACCCAAACCCTAACCCTAACTAAATTAACTGCATCTTTCCACGTGAAGGCCGAATGAGATCGCAGAAGCACTTCTAGTATAGCATGATATTTTGTACACATGTCACAAGTTTGTATTCCCTACCGGCCAATTATGGGCTAAGACCCAGAGTGACTATCTGAGGACAGCAATGGTGTGAGTGAGAATACAGCTAGCTCATGACAGCCGCGCTGTGATTCCTCGTGACCAGAATGATAGTCCAAAATGGCTCTCTTTCGCATACTGAGTGGCAGTAACTTTTGACAGTAGTTTAAAGAGCTTTATCATAGTCTTGAACACGAGAATCGATATCGAAAAAAATTATGTGATTAGATAATTACCTTATTTGCATATATGCAAACTAGCCGCCATGAAATCTAGAAATTTTTTTGTCTATATGACTAGTTTTAAGTAAACTTTTTGAGACATGTTAAATTTCCAAAAATAATAGTTTTTGCTTACAAAGGATCAGTTAGGGTGATATTTTATGAGATTAAATAGTTACTTTATTTGCATATTTACAATAATGCCGCCATGGAAGCCTGAAAATCAAGCTGTGAGCATAGCTCCACTTCTAAGTAACATTCTTAATATAAGCAATTTTAAATGCTCTACTGTGGTCTTTCGACAAAGTGAATCTACTAAGATAACCCTTAATGTGACGACACAATTGCAATGAAATACGAATGTTTGCATTATGTTTAACTAATTCGAACAAGTATGATTCTTTGGAAGCAATAAATTAACATAAATGTATGTATACTGCACAGATACTATAACGTGACATGGCCAAACTAATGCTATAAACAAACTATCTTCTTTTGTAGTTTTGCGACATGAGGAATCAAAGTTATATATTAAAATTTTGTGAGAAATATTTAAATATATATCATTTGCATTTCTTATAGATCACCCGTAATTTCGTTTCAATACTAAGGGTTCCTACATTGCTCTTTTACCCACATGTTATAACGTGCGTATGTACTATCCATTATTTTTATTGCCTTGTTATTGTCGAATGCAATAGACTGGCGAATTTCGGGTTGAAGATCACAAAGATTCAATTTTAATATATATTCAAATATAATGCACATATATACATAGATACATATATACATATATACATATTGAAATTTAAAAAAACATGGCAAAACACGAATTTAAAGCAGGCAAAATACTAATCTAAAAATGGAAAATACTAATAGTATTCTAGTGAAGACTAGGGTTGACACTGCAAATAAAAATGCATACAAAACCAAAGTGAGTTTTTGTGAGGCGAATTAGGACCTGGTAGGGAGACGCTGTCTCCACATTGTGTCTATTATAGGAACCTAACCAACGAGTAGCAACTATAAGGTAAGCGTCATATTATACATTTGTTCAGGAGTCACCAGCTCGTGTGAGAAACCGCTGGTAGATAAATAGCTGAGAGTAATCTTGTGTTGATTACTGCCGCGACAATAATGCAGCGTGAAGCAGATGCAAACGCACCACGCACTCAAGGCGATCTGTGCTTAGTTTTCTTGATTGTAAGTTTGGCACCTGTCAGAAAGCATATTCTACCGCCAAAAAAAACTAGGGCTGCCCATTACAGACCCAGTTAGGAAGTCTGCAAGACTGCAGGTCTTTTAGGGTACCGACAGACGACAAACCAGAACAACTAGTCCCTGATTATGACCCAGTTGGTTTAAACGACGTTACTGGATATCTGACAGGTTGTTTTTTCATTGTACAAATTCTGACAAATAACGCACTTACTGCAATCAGAGTGAGTCATTGAGAGACCACTTATTACTGTGTCGGCACTGCCTGCCACTACTACTGTCGCTGTAGCGGTACTGTTAAGTATGGTTTATAGCAACAGTGTTTAACCTCTCTCTCTCTCTCTCTCTCTCTCTCTCTCTCTCTCTCTCGTCTCTCCTTTCTCTCTCTCTCCTCTCTCTCTTCTCGATCTCTCTCTCTCTCTCTCTAAATATATATATATATATACTGAAGCTTACTACAGTTTATACTAACCTTCTTACTACAGGAAGCTATGGCTACGGCTACAATCTACGATGAATTTACATCTACAATTGCATGATTGATGTTTTGATAAGATATTTTGATGTTGCGATTTTATTTGCTTTAACCCATCATTTTCCAGTCAAATTAATGTTATAATAACATTGAATTTTGTATTATTATATTCGCCATATATGTCCTGAAACCAGACAGTTAGTAGAGCATTTAATAATAATTACAATTCTGACGTAGAAGTGATCAGGGTACCATATATAGGTTATCAGGTAAGGATGCAAACGTGATAATAAGCTAATCATTACAACCTTCTCGTGTCCAAAACCTATGATTGAGAATGTAAAGACACTAGAAAACGTTACCGAGAAATGAAAACATGTACAAATAACTCTATTTCAAAATTTCATTGTGCCCCTAACATTCTGAAAGAATTGTATCAAGTAAAGCTAGAAAAATATCAATCTTTTTATTCTCACCATAATAATTTCTTATTTACACGCCGTATGAAATTTTTGTTTATTTAGGTAACTAGTAGGTTTTATTATCTTTATGATATCTTTAATTTATTTGGCTTTGATCCCTTAGACAAAGAAAAAAGTTTCTTTCATTCTTTAGTTTATGGAACGATTGCTCGCCTTTAACATTTATTTTTTAATATTTGTTCGTTATATCTAATTTAAAGCGGAAAATTATCAGGATATTTAACTGTGGTTACTCAACCCCGGCCAATAAGAAAACAATTTACAAGGGAATATTAGTTTGCGACGCTCCACTCGGTGAATGTCCGTCATGGACATATCTATTAGACACGTATTTGTTACAAGCCCCGTCTAGTGCGTTTCTTACCGATTTATCATCAATGTGCGGCACACTGCTTGCTATAGGAGTGCAAACCACGTCCACAAAAAAGTCTTGTGCATACAATTTGTTTAATTTCGGTTTTTCAAACCGTGCATACAATATGCGCTATACACACAGTGCAATATATATATATGTATATATATAGATCACCGTGTTTACACGAGATATAGTGTGGTCTCTGGATTGTCCTATTATTTTCACGTATTGCTATTAGGCGCATATTGGTGCTCAATAATTTGTCAGCCAATAAGCATCAGACAGCTGCCAAAAGTGTGTATAGAAAGATGCGATGAGAGCGTTGTTCAGCGTAGTGTGTTGCCGCGTACCTTCCTCAGCCGCGTGTATGCTGGGATGCTAGCATGTATGTATGGTTGCATCGTGTGTGTGTGTGTGTGTGTGTGTGTGTGTGTGTGTGTGTGTGTGTGTGTGTGTGTGTGTTTGTGTGTGTGTGTGTGTGTGTGTGTGGTGTGTGTGTGTGTGTGTGTGTGTGTGCGTACTGCGGCGCGTGTGTGTACGTGTGTTGTGTGGTGTGTGTGTGTGTGTGTGTGTGTGTGTGTGTCGTCAGCCTGGCATGAGGAATCCCTGCTAGGTCTGCATGGTCCACTGACCAGCGCCACGCTACTTAAGCAAGCAGGCATATGGGCCATTAACGTAAGCGCTGGCTTGCCGTGGATTGTCCTGGACCCGTGTTTATCAGGAAACGAGGGGAAGTAAATCGACAATATATGAAACGTTCATGCTAACCGCCCAGTACGTCTATCGCTCTGCAAAACCTCGTTCTATCTATATCGACACACTTCTGATATTTATTCCGCTCGCGATGACTAAAACCAGTAGGCAGAGATAGGTTAACGCGACGAAGATAACTAGTCTTAGCAAATGAAATCGGCATCTGCAGAAAGGTACACATGCATGGCAATAACGCATCGCGCACACGCATAGCACAATGCAACGCAGCACGCAACACAGGCAAGCACACGCACATAAAACAAACACAACACACACACACCCACCACAAACACACAACACGCATAAACACACACACAACACACACCACACAACAACACACACACACCCACAATAAATAAAACAGCACACACACGTACAGACACCTACACAGCCCCACCCACACACACACCACATACACACACACACACCACACACCACACACACACACACACACACACACACACACACACACACACAGCACATCACCACACACACATCACCCAGCACACACAAACACACAGCAACGCGCGCGGCCACACCGCACACTACAACGTGCGCACTACGCACACGCACGACACACACCCACGCACACGCACACGCACACAGTGAGAACGCTGCAGCCCTGAACGGCGCAACACGCAACGACAACGCACACACGCACACACCACAGCACGGGCGGACCCATACACGGCGCGCAGCACACGCGGCGCGCACACACCACAGCCAACACAACACCCAGCACAACAGCACACACACAACTCACACAGCACACACAGCGCCCACACGCACACAAACAACACACATACAGACACCACACGCGCGCAGGCATGCACGACGCGCGTAACACGCGCGGCAATGTAGACGAGAACGCGCGAATTCTTTCAACTAAATAAATTGGTTTCGCTTTGCATCGCTTATATAGACGTATGTAGCAAACGTCCTATATTATATCGTGAGTGGCATATTAAGCAGTGAATGCCTTCATTTTTTATAATAAAATATAATATAACACATTTATAGGTCTTGTAAAATATATCGTATTGTACGCCTAGCAAAGTAAACTATGAAGGGATGCAATTTAATCATTGCCGGTTAGCCGCTTTATTCTAGCATAGCTATGTACTAGTAACAGATTTCTCACCGGTAAATTATTTATTTGATCGTGCGACTCCCGCTTCCTTATACATTGCTACATGAACTTATTAAATTCATATAGCGAAAATACTTATTTAATCCGCGACATTAATTTGTAGCCGATCATTGATTTGTATTTTAAAACAGATGTGAAATGATCTCCTGATCCTTAATACTGCCGTACTTGACTAAAATTGGCTTTGAAACATTATATGACCCTAGTTTTCCGTGGACATTAGACAATAAATAAACTCCGCTGATAATGTAGCAGTTATAGTAACAAGCTCCATTCATCATGTTTAAATAGCTCTATACTACAACAGTACCTACTTCGCATGTCACTATACTGCATCTGAGCTGTAATACACAGCTGTTATATATTATATATATATATATATATATATATAATATATATATACGCAGCACACACCCGCCGCAGCGCACACACACACAGCGCACACCACACAACACCACGGCACGGTCATACCACGCACGCAGCGTCACGGGCACGCACACACACACAACACACATATATATATATGATATATATATATTATATATATATATATATATATATATATATAGGCTACCAGCTTCATCCTTCCCACGCATGGAAACAGACTGCAATCTATGAGGGTCTGCTGTCCGTTTTAGTGCCCGTAATGTTTCTTAGGAGACTTGCGGACGCACAAGGATACTGATTTATGTCCTATTCTTTCCTATTAATATCATGTTTAATTTTGCAATTAATAATGATTCTGTTAATGACACACAAAGTTTTACTGCTTGATTTACTAGACAGACAAAAAAGTATAGTAATTAATTTAGCTACGTAATCTAATCTTATTTTATAGTTCTA
>NW_014577108.1:656761-670471 GCF_000485595.1 Priapulus caudatus | reverse complement strand
AATAAGATAGGCGGCGTTTTAAAACCATGACAGCATTGGCTGACTGTAAACTGAGATAGGGACTGTATATTCTACTATGTATCGGCATTAGTGTAAGCGCATTGTGATCCTGCGGCAACGACGATCGCTCATAAAGGTGAAGGTTGTAAAAGCGTGGCACCGTGTCTCAAACAAACAGCGGAATGTCTCGCGTCAACTGCAGGGCAGGGCTACGCTGTGTTGTGCACGCGTCAGCACAGTTATAATCGGCTTTTTACAGGTTGAGAAATACCAATGCCCCACGGCATAGAACACTATTTGTAAAGTCGCGTATCGACAAGCAATATCTCAGGCTTGCGCGCTATGCAATGGGTAACCGGCTCCCCAGGATGGCATGAATCGCTGCGGCCAACAAAATAGAGTGGTGGCAGAAAAAGGTAAAAAACACAGCCAGTGCTCATAAATGGGTCTCTCTGCGTTAGAATTGAGACGGCTGCTATGATAGTTTGTTTTTTCAATCGGCATGGCTTGAATATTCACCGGGAACCGCAAACCTCGTACTAGCTTCATAATCAGCAGCACAGCCAGTACAGTAGAGCACAGGCACAGCACAGCACAGCATCAGCATAGCACACACCACGAACAAGCACAGAACAGGCTATATATATACACGAGCACAGCCCAGCACACACAGCAACAGCACAAGCACAGCACAGCACAGCACACACAGCCACACAGCACAGCGTACACACAGCACAGCACAGCACAGCACAGCGAACAGGCAACAGCACAGCCACAACACAGCACAGCACTAGCAGCAGCACAGCACAGCACAGCAACAGCAACATCGGTAGCGTAATAGCATAGCAGCATCACGCACGCACAGCATAGCCATAGCATGCAATAGCATAGGCATAGCATAGCATAGCATAGCATAGCATGCAGCAACAGTCAGGTTTAGGTGGCGAGCCGTGCGGACGGTGCTTGTATTGAAGTTAAGTACAAGCGCGGTAAACCCGGAGGTGGGAGCATTGATACGTCTGTAGTGCATGTCGCGGTCCATTCCGGCACCGCGCGCTATATTTAGTCCATCTGAGACCCAGCACAGCTGGCGGACGCCAGCCTCGAGTCCAGTTGAAGGATTTCGAAACCATATAAATAGATAACGTGGTCAGAACAACGAAATGCGCAAGATACGCACACGCCTTAATTGCTGAAGTAGTTGATACTGTTGGTCCACTGCAGCTAAACGACAAGAGCTAGTTTATTGTTAAATTTGTCTTAGACAGGGCAAATAGCGGCTAAACGCCAATATATCAAATAGTTTTACTGAAAAGAGGAAACTGGTCTCTAAGTGAAACTGCTTTCGGGTGATTACATGTTTTCCGTTGAATAAATAATTACAACGTCGCAATACGTGCCTGCCACACTGGGCGACGAGCGACGCCCGGCTGCCGCTAATTAGAGCACGTGCGTGGAAGCGTCACGACATTCCGCTTGTCAAACTCGTCGAACGTTAACGTCCTACTTCGACACGTAAAAAAGCGACCGGTTCGAGCAACTGCTTTAAGCGCAGGCCAGTGTGAAGGCAGCAAGGTCGCGCGAGGTTATTTTATTGTACTCCGCGCATTGACCGCCTCGCGCCCTCCCGCAGCCATATTCCGCTCGTTACGCGCCTGATGAGACACGATGATTTCTCTAATCCCGGCCCAGATTCATAGTAATCTTTTTGTAAAATTTCGAGACTTGATACGAGATCAATAATACACGGATCCTGTTCCTTTCAGTTTCGTACTAACGGGGGTGACGACTGTAGTAATGACATAGTAGTAAATTGTAATGAGGAGTTTGGCTTTGGCAGTAAGTCGTAAATATCTGTGAACAATTTAACGCTACTGAAAAGTTCTAATAATACATTAATAAACCTATAATAAAATACCTAGTACACACCTTGTAGTCGGCATTAATTTTGCTTTGTTATTCGGGGTAACTATAAGTGTGAAGTGGGTTAATACGAAACCCGCTTATACTAATTTTTTGGCCCGTCCAGGTTCTACTACCGGGTTTGACTGTAGTAATGATTCTTGAAAAATGTTAGGCAAAATGCTTCGCAGTAATGGTGTTAATCCCTGCGCGCACGTAGTTGTAAGGCGATACGTTTGTTTTCGCGGCCGTTTGTGTGTGCCGTGTGTGCGTGTGTGTGTATTGTGTGTGTGGTGTTGTGTGTGTGTGTGTGTGTGTGTGTGTGTGTGTGTATGTGTGTGCGCGCGCGCGTGTGCGTGTGCGTTGCGTGTTTGTAAGTCTACAGCCAGCGCACCTAGCGTAAGTGAACTGAATCGTGCATGTTTTCCAGAAAGATTTTCCATTCGATTTTCTAAATATGTTTTTTTTAACATTTAACCCAATAAATAACAAGAAGCAAAGTGTTAGAATCGAACGTGATGCGTAGGAATGAAGCACGAAAAATTTCAGCCGGATTCGTGCACGCGCATAGAAGCTATGCAGGAACAAACAAAACGACACTACTCAAATTATTGTATAGATGGCGAGCTGTTTCCGACCGGCCAGCAAGTAGATGACCGCTGGGAACACTTCAGCACATGTGCACGCGTTCACCGCACGCGGGAGACACGATATATATACGACACAACATGCCGGAGAACAGTCCTTAACTAACCAACGACGATAATTCACAATGAAGCACGGTACATCTAGAGATGTCGTAGATTCGATGTATAATCCAGTGCCTGGTAGGGGCCCTATCTATTGAGAAAGCGTGCTAATGGGACGGAGAATTCTGATTGAAACACGGGGTTATTTATTATGTCTTTTACTAATACCCCCTTCACACCAGGGCCCCGATCTCACTACGCTCGTACTACGCTCTAAGAGCGTGGTGGAAACGTGTAGAACGCAGTATAAACGTATATGGACGTACTGCGATCGCGATCGAGCGCGGTGCAGTCACCATGAGCGTGGAGAGCGTGGCCAAACTTTGAGCATGTTCAAAACAATCGTGGTGCGAGCGTGGCAGAAAGACAGCGCAGTGCGGGCGTATTAGAGACGTGGAAGGCGTAGTACCCACGTAACTCGAGCGTAGTACGAACTTAATGATCGTATCGCAAGCGTGTCGGGTGCGTGAAAATTGTCGCCCCGTTCTCAGCACGATGTCAATACGTTTTCATCACGCTGTTACTACGTTCATGGAGATGTCTCTGCGATCTGACCACGCTCTCGCTATGATCATGGTGCGTCTCTAGCAAGCTCGACCCGTTCGTACTACGATTGTACTACGCCCAACACGCTCAGACTACGCCGTTGTGGCGTTCGCATTACGTGTTAGTTACGCTCAGATCACGTCCTGCGAACTTGGGGTATAAATTGGGGTGCTACCCTGGCCACCCCACCAGTTCAGTGTCCACTATGGATGCCATGTTTCTCGTAGAAGGACAACTCGAATTACTTGATTGCCAAGCCCTCATCATGCTGAGGAGGATGAGGAGGAGAAATAGAAGTCTTTTGGCGGCATAGTTGTAGCATACTATTATACTATTATCGGTATAAAATCAGTAGAAAATAATCTTGATGTGAACAGCACGGCAGAACGAATGAGGATGTCTAGAACGCGGCGCGGTATTTATATGGTCGTTGCCAGCGCAGTCGGCGCCTGCCTAGAGCGTGATTAAGTCGCACTAGGAGCGTGACTGGCGCGCAGTTGAGGCGCGGTGAGCGTTGCTTAGGCGCAGTGCAAGCGTCGTTCGAACGCAATGCGATCTGATTGGTCGCAATAAAGACGCTCACCACGCTCGGGCAAATTTTTTGAGCGTGGGGCGATCGTGATGAGCGTAGCTCTAGTGTGAAGGGGCCTTAATGTTAAGGGGGCCTTAATGTTGGGCCTTAATGTTGGGCCTTAATGTTAAGGCCTTAGTGTTAAGGCAACTAGAACAGAATAATTCTGTCGTATATCACATCAAGTTACGTTATTATGAAGCATCTTTATAATTCATGGACTATATAGCTATATAGCTAAATATTGTTAATATATATATATATATATATAGCTACAGCTTCATCCTTCCACGCATGGAAGCTGCTTGAGCTGCTGTCCGATATATTACTGCACGATAATGTTTCTAGCGTAGACCGAACAGCACAGGTATAGTGTCTATTATTTCCTATTAATATCATGTTTATTTTTCATTAATAATGATGTCTGTTAATCTAACAGTTTTACTGTTGATTAACTAGACAGAAAAAAGTATAGGTAATTAATTAGCTACGTAATCTATCTTATTAATAGTTCTATCGTTGATTAGTTGAACAGAGTGGATGAGCTAGTATAGCTGACGCCCTCTATTGTTTGGTAGCAGCATCATGGCTGATTGCAGATGTACACTCTACACTTCACGCCCCGGTGGGCATACCGATACATATATCATAAGATGTACAACCTCTATCCAGCATCATAAATACCCGCATCATATAACGCCGATAGCTTCGCGAACACGGCTTGGAGTCTGCGACATAGCTAGGTAACGAACGCTATCTAGTATATTAACATCCATACTATAATCATTATAACCATAGAGTGTGATATAATAGGTATAATGGGTGTTTTGTCGGTAGATTTCCAATTCGCGTTAAGGTAAGTATTTTCAGTAAAGTTTGTGTGATTTGTATATTATGTAAGATGATTAGCTCACATTTTAATCTGACATTGTTCCTAGCGTTAATGTGTTCAGAGGTAACAAATAATCATTATTCGTAACACTTCACACGGATTTTTAAACAAACTCTTACGAAACAATACAATACATTCATCTCGAGTCGATTACTAACATACTACTACGTCTACGTAGTAACGTATGTAAACAGTAACGTATGTAACAGTAACGTAATGTAAACAGTAGCATACTACGTCTTTATCGATTCGCGATAGCTGCTGATGATTGTGCGGGTCTATGAATTCTGTAGGTGACTAATCATGAAATGAGCGATGCGGAGGTGGTTGCACTGCGCGTGGTTGCCATAAAGAACATGGTCAGCCGCAGGTTTACAGTGTGCCGTCGCTTACAATGTCACATGAAGAATTAATGACCGCCTCATAGATGAAAGCGGCGCGCACGCGGCGGGAGTACGACGCTGTACCGCGGGACGGAGGAGCGGAAACAAACAGGAATGTGTCGGTAGCTTGAGACATAGAGCTTACGCGCACGATCTCACTAACGTTGTAGATGCATAGACACATGTTAACGTGGCATGTAAAAACAGCTTAGTCGCTACTGAATATGTAGGCGGTGTTTCTCGTAGGTTGGGTATATAGATATCTGGTACGTGTGTGTGCGCCTGACACAATCGTCGCACATCTAGTCTGAGAGTGTGTGGAGTGTTCTTCTTTAGCGTTTAGTTCCGATGCGTAATGTATGTATTTATTGTTTTAACTTTGTTATATAGCTAGTTGACTGGTTCTGCCTATAACACAGAGGTGTCAATCCCTATTTTATATGAGAGAGTAATGTTGTTCTACGGGCGGATAGATATTTATGTTAGAAGTTCGGCGATGGAGGGGGGGGCGAGGCACCGGCAGACGCGGCGCCGCATCCCGTCACAGTCGCTACATGTCGGTTCGACTCAACGTCATTGTAACTTGCTACTCGTGTATTCGCATGCCTTATCTACGCTGCTACTAAGTCGCACGGATGGTACGTAAACACTTTATGAACTCGTCACATCGACAGCACACAGTGTTCATGCATGTATCTCACGTGTCTGCTTATAGCAGTATATACACCGTGTTATGTCATTCAGTCACGCATTTTATATTTAGTACTTTATGACATGAGGTTGTAAGACAGACGATACCGCGATACGTGGGTTATCTAGCAACACCACAGTGCACTCTCACTCTCACTCTCACTCGCCTTATCCTGATCTGCAAGATGTTGCGTTAACTACATTTCTACAGCGTGGTGGCAATTTTTATTGTATCTCTACAGCTGATAATGACTCTTTATATTAATTTTAATACCGGCCCCTGATGAAGTATGTTACAATTCCCTCATTAAGTGTCTGCTAATTTCTTCAGCGAAAGCGCCGGCGGCGCGGCGGCCTGGTCAAGTCCATTAAACTGATATATTTGTGAGCGTTGATTTTTTACGTTCGTTAAGAACGCAGATACACACACGGGTCTCTCTACTATTCTCTACACACTCTCTACACGGTTCTCTCTACTATTCTATACACACTCTCTACACGGGTCTCTCTCTACACGGGTCTCTCTACTATTCTATACACACTCTCTACGCGGGTCTCTCTACTATTCTGTGTCCATCGTCTATAGGTAAAGAACGGCAGGCGCTCTAGGCAAGAAACCGACGTGATTTTAACACTAGTTACAGTAAGCAAACTAACCTTCCTTGGAAAATTATTTCATATAAATATTTGATCGTAGTCAGTCAGTACTACAGCTCTGCGTTATAAAAGAGCTTCTGTAACTTCCTTATATATAGAGTAAGGAAGACAGTCCGTAACTCGGTTCTCATGCAGCATGAATATACGCCAGTTGAAAATTCTGTAGTTTAATTTTAGACGGATTTATATGAAGCGTTGCTAAATTAAACTAACCTGGCATATGAATCATTGTTGTAATTTATGCCGGGACTATATGACTCATCATTATAGTTGTATATTCCTGCGCGCGTGCGGTTAGTGTGCACACGGTTATTGCGTGCAGTGTGTATGCGGTTGTTGCACGCGATACATTGTACGGTAAATTTCTAAGCAGATGTGTGTTTATGCCGAGAACTTTAGCAGTAGCGTCACGCTCACGATCTGCGCGTAGTTAGTGAGCAGAGACATCGGCATAAGCCTGGCGGGTCGGCACGCGCGCATATAACACAACCATTCACTGTCCCACCGCGCGCTCTCACTATCACACACACACAGTCGACACTGAATCTCTTGCAGTAGTCGCGTTTATTCCACTCATTCACACGTTGTAACATACACGCTTTCCTTCGCCCGGTTTGTCTTGTTGTCGTCTTTCTTGCCGCGTACATAACTTCTATTCTGAAGGCGTAGAGGATTTTTGAAGCTCTGTGTCACGGACGAGTATAAGTGACGGTGACAGCGCGCGGCCGTCTGCATGAGATAGATTTATCATGATTCATTAGACTTGCCTAGCATTGGATTGGCGGTATTACATCAGCAATTCTGAGAATGCTGGACTATCGAGCTGCTGCCAGTGCGTGTGTGGCGAGAACATAAATAATATTCAGCGAGCGGATCGCTGTGGCATTTCGATGGTGGATGTGCCAAATTTATCAGTCGCGTGGATGCAGTAAAAGCAAATTATCTCTCGGTATATGTCAAATCGTCATCGCTGGCTATAGCCGTCCGTTGATATAAATTATGCGTTCTTTTCAAGAAAACCAGTTTTTTAGTCGTTAACTAAGCGGCTTCCCTGATTAGCCGTAGCCCTTTTCTCGTTCTCATTATTTAAATTTAGCAGCGTATTAAAATGAACGAATACAGTTTCATTGCTTCACAGTAAATAATCAGCGCATGTGACACGCAAATTGAAGGTTTGATAAATGTAGTCGCGTATAGTAACTCAAACACTTGAAGAAATTAGGTCACATTTTTAGTCGTAAAATGTTTTAAATCATCCTTCTGCTCTGACTACTATAACAATAAAAGTATATTAAATATAAAGTGTAATAACAACAAAAAACAATTATAAAACATATAATATATATTTTGTGTGTGCGCGTGTGTGTTGTGTTGTGTGCGTGTGCGTGTGCGTGTACCTGTGCGTGTTCGTGTGCGTAAGAGAGAGGGGGGGGAGAAAGAGTACGTGTTCGCTAATGTCCGTACACATGCATCCACATGCGCGCACATACTCATACGCAGACACCCGCACACGCACACACGCGATGGTAACAACGAATAGGCGTTTGCTAAATACCGTACAAAAGAACCTAGATATAATTCCATGAATTATGACTCTCTTTCTAAGCATGCAAAATTTTCGTTATTCTAAGTTACGATCAAAATAATTTGAACTAAAATTCCATTAATGTTATATTATTATACGGAAACTCTCAACTGCATTACCATAATGTATACACTGAACTCATTTTAGTCAACACAGTCGTAAAGATCTTGACGTAGCTGCAATTCGATGGGTGACGCAACTTTATTGTTCGCATTGATTGGACGAAAAGTTTAGCACTCGCTCCTATTGGCTGAGAGTAGTTATGGGTTTCGAACGACAATAAGCTTCAGTAAAATATTATCGGCCAAAATGGCGGCGTTCGTTTATGACTTTACCTGTATGTCACTGAAGAATGTTCACCGGATTTTTCTGCGTTGCTTGCATGGTATCCCTGCATCAGTAAGCGGATTCACTGTTCCTTTTAGAGGTTAAACAGTCCTATGCAGGACACACTAAGCAACCCTGGGTTCTTGCAATAAAATCATGCTGCCATGAAAACGGGGTAATAAACAGCGAATTCTCTGCTCTCAACCTCATAAAACCTCGTAGCGAGGGTTGTAAACTCTTATTATATCACAAAACCAGAGCCGTGTGCTCAATGCAGTCAGACGTCGTCCTAGGAACGTAGACGGCTAAGACAGCATGTGTAGTGAGTGGTCACATAGCGGATTATTCAAGCTCTATATTCCTCACCCGGCTATCCAGCATTGCACAGCGGTAAGTATCTGCATCATTAGCTCTTTCAAGTCAAATAATTTGTATCGGCCCGCTGGCATTCAGCCGCTGTTCTTCTAATTAGACAGAACAACACATATCGTCGGCACTCCATAAATCTCGAGTACTAATGCTAGAGTTGTAGATATAATATACAGAGTTGCATATACATACGGCAAAACGCAAACATAGCTTCTAACGACGATGAAAATAGAAGAATTGTTCCAAAGAAATAAGTCAATATAGTACTAGTAGGACTAGTGTTTACCTGAATACCATTTTGTGTTGTCATTCGGTGAAACATCTTCTGATAAACGAACTCGAGCAGACGTAATTATGCACGCAGCGTACGTAGATGTACGTACCTCGTTAGTGATTCATCTCGTTATTGCGCGTGTGTATCTGGCAAAAATTCGACCGGAAAATCATAACTTCTATGTTTGTATGCATAGAGTATATTGCATGCCCGATATAAGACACGAAGTCAGGCATTTTATACAGTAACAAAATGGCGAATGATAACAAATGCTAGGTTATATATTTAGTTAGCGCAAATAAATCATCAATTCTAATTGTACGTGTAAGTAAATTCCACATTGTCGATAGATATGCCAATGGGTATGGCACGGTAGTACTCATAATTGTATATACTATATTACAATATTTAGTGTCGAACATGCACGCATAGCTGCCGCTGTTGTTGATGATGCTGTGCTTTGGTGATTGCTTGCCTTGCACGTTATCGTTGCAAATCAGGCGGATTGGATCCACAGCGTCGGCTTCTAAGATAGAACGACGGATCTTAAACAGTAGTCGCCGACGCCGCTATAGAGTCTATCTCGTCATCAGCGCAGAGCGACGCACGTATTTAGATATAAATTGTCCAATCACACTACGTCGCGTTTTATTGCCGGCGAAATTGCATTGGTAGAGCGGAATATTTATAGTCGGAGCGAGTTTTTAGTCCGGAATTTGGCTTAGATGCAATATGTGGATAAAGTCCCGATTCGAAATTCTGCCTTGATATATATCTGCAGACGTAGATGTTCTTTCGTGGATTTGGCGCCTGACAGCTAATACAAGATCTAGTATAAATACGCAAACAGTAGCTGCGCGAGACTGCTAGCTAACCGAATTGTAATGCCACCTGTCGCATGTACACGCTTGTTTAATTAAATTGCCTTCAGCAAAATCCGTCATCTGTAGAAGTTCGTTGAGTATATGACTCAATGGCAACGGCTATGAATCATATCAAAATCGAAGCTCTTTCTTAAGTCTTGCGCATGCGCGTTTAAGTATAGTTATAAACCGTGAACAACTAGAAACTAAATGTTTTATAAGTACAAATGTTTCATATTAAACTCGTTCGCATTAGACGTATAGGAGCTATCGTGCATCGTTCAGAGAAAGACTCACCGTCACCGAATTAAATGGTGATATCTCGTTTAGTTTACACAGCTCTAAAAAGAAATCTACGACTGAAGCACTGAGTAATACTAGCACCGCTACTTCCGTTTACACTGAGCAAACTAGTGATAGCGCAATCATGTGTCACTGCGATCGGTTCTAAAAGACGAGTCCACATTAAGATGTTTGCTCTAGGGGATATACGAAACACACTGGCGATTGCAGTAACAGAGGTAATGGCTAAAATAATAGCGGCGTATATATGCTGAGTTCGTTTAGATTTACTCTGTTACCTATACTGCCTGATGTATCGAAGCGCTGGAAATCAAATCTCTTGTATCAGCTGTGGGATATTAAAGTGTGACTTTCTGTCTTCCCTCTAGTTACGACCAACATTAATGTTCTCAGTCCACACAATCCCATGTTACTTGAACAACCAGCAAATAATGGTAAAATTAGGATTAATTATTATTATGGCTAGGGCCGCCTGGGAGAGGTGTGACCAGCCAAGGTGAAGACCTGGGATAGTTCCACATAAGCCTACTAGCCTTATTCTCCGGCTGTTATATTGAGCCTGATTCAATAAACGTACAATTCAAGCGTCACTTTAAACATTAAATAACAATTGTCTCTAACCGTTTTCCTCATACATAATTATAATCAAGGGAGATAAACTAGAATCTGGATCATGCAGGCAGTCATGGCGCACGCGCTCGTTCACAAATCGCAACAGCGACATCTTTCGGAAGGTTTGGCTGGGACAGTCGCAGGAATAATTTCTCACATTCTTGGTGTTTTAATATTACAATGTTTTACCAGATATGACATACTGTCCTTGCGCATTGTTCCAACCTTCTAACTTTTTTTGCCTCACATATCGGCAGCCATTTTGTTTTATTATCGATGTTCCCATGGGTTATATCAGAGTTTTTTTTACAACACGTGATGCATTATTTTGCGCCAATTACAATGTCATTTTCTTAGCAGCCACGCAGCAAAAGCTATTGCAAGATTTCTTATTTTCACTTAATAAATAAGAAATGTCGCCGTTCTGTAGCTTGCGTCGGAAATGTTACATAGCGCAGCTTCGTTAATATAGATGCCAATGCAGAGGCGCTACTGGCGTTATAATAATATCGACATATTAAAATATGTAAAAAATACTCCAAATAAATAATGAAACACAACATTTTTTATATAGCATAATTAAAACTGAATTTAACTTAGATTATGCATTAATTTAGAATACCATTTCCCTTTAAGCGTATAAGGGAACTTGCGTAATACAGAAAAATGTAAAAAAAATAAGTTTAAAGAGTCTACGATCTAAAACAAGCATTGGCCTAAATTGACAATAGTAACACAAAGGGCATGAAGAGATTTAGTAAATATTTATTGTGTACTCTGTATTCTCTTGTATATATACTTTGTATTTTTAGAGGCGTTTAGTAGGTACCGTACTAGTAGTACCTGTACAGTTCAGCGTATATTCAATGGGTTTAAATTACTTTAACTACGTTTAGGATTACGGAAAAATAGGCGCGTTTTAAAAATGCAGCATTGGCTGACTGTAAACTGAGGATAGGGACTGTATAGTTCTACTAGTATCGCATAGTGTAAGCGCATTTGATCCTGCGGCAACGCGATCGCTAATAAAGGTGAAGGTTGTAAAACGTGCACGTGGTCTCAAACAAACAGCGGGAATGTTTCGCGTCAACTTGCAGCAGGGCTACGCTGTGTTTGCACGCGGTCAGCCACAGGTTATATGCGGCTTTTACAGGTTGAGATACGCACATGCCCACGGCATAGAACACCTATTTGTAAAGTCGCGTATGACAGCATATCTCAGGCTTGCGCGCTATGCATGGGTAACCGGCCCCCAGGATGGCATGAACGCCTGCGGCCACAAATAACGTGGTGGCAGGAAAGTAAAAACAGCAGTGCCCATGATGGGTCTCTCTGCGTTAGAATTGAGACGCTGCTATGATAGTTGTTTTTCAAACGGCATGTGCTTAAAATATTCACCGGGAACCGCAAACCTCTACTAGCTCATAATCACAGCACAGCGCAGTACAGTAGAGCACAGCACAGCACAGCACAGCATAGCATAGCACAGCACAGAACAGCACAGAACAGCACGGCACATCATACACAGCACAGCACAGCACAGCACAGCACAGCACAGCACAGCACAGCGAACAGGCAACAGCACAGCCACAACACAGCACAGCACTAGCAGCAGCACAGCACAGCACAGCAACAGCAACATCGGTAGCGTAATAGCATAGCAGCATCACGCACGCACAGCATAGCATAGCATAGCACAGCATAGCATAGCATAGCATAGCACAGCACAGTCAGGTTTAGGTGCGAGCGTGCGGACGGTGCTTATGTTGAAGTATAAAGCGGCGGTAAACCCGGGAGGTGGGAGCATTGATACGTCTGTAGTGCATGTCGCGGCCATTCCGGCACCGCCGGCGCTATATTTAGTCATTGCTGAGACCCAGCACAGCTGGCGAGCGCCAGCCTCGAGTCCATTTGAAGGATTTCGAAGACCTATAAAATAGAAACGTGGTCAGAACAACGAAATCGCAAAGATACGCACACGCATTAATGCTGGAAGTAGTTGATACTGTTGTGTCCACTGCAGCTAAACTACATAGAGCTAGTTTATTGTTAATTTGTCTAGACAGTGGGCAAATAGGCGCTAAACGGCCATATATCAAATAGTTTTACTGGTAAAAGAGGAAACTGGTCTCTAATTGAACTGCTTTCGGGTGATTACATGTTTTCCGTTGAATAATAATTACACGTCGCAATACGTGCTTGCCACACGGGCGACGAAGCGACGGCCCGGCTGCCGCTATAGAGCCGTGCGTGGAAGCGACGACATGTCCGCTGTCAATACTCGTCGAACGTTAACGTCTACTTCGCGTAAAAAAGCGACCGGTTCTAGCAACTGGTTTAAGCGCAGCGTGTGAAGCAAGGTCGCGCGAGGTTAGTTTATTGTTACTCGCGAAATGACCGCCTCCGGCCTCCGGCAGCCATATTCGCTCGTTACGCTGATGAGACTACGATGATTTCTCTAAATCCCGGCCCGATTCATAGTAATCTTTTTGTAAAATTTCGACTTGATACGAAGATAATAATACACGGATCCTGTTCCTTTCAGTTTCGTACTAACGGGGTGCGACTGTAGTAATGAATAGTAGTAATTGAATGAGGAGTTTAGGCTTTGCAGTAATCGTAAATATTTGTGAACAATTTAACGCTACTAAAGTTCCTAATAATACATATAAACCTATATAAAATACCTAGTACACACCTTGTAGTCCATAATTTTTTCTTTGTTAATTCGGGGTTAATATATGTTGAAGTGGTTAATACGAAACCCGCTTAATACAATTTTTTTGGCCCGTCAGTTTTCTACTAACGGGGTTTGACTGTAGTAATGATTCTTGGAAAAATGTAGGCAAATGCTTCGCAGTAATGGTTTATATCCTCCGCACGTAGTGTAGCCGAACGTTTTGTTTTCGCGCCGTTTGTGTGTGCGTGTGTGCGTGTGTGTATGTGTGTGTGTGCGCGTGTGCGTGTGCGTGTGCGTGTGCGTGTGC
>NW_014577108.1:650994-654622 GCF_000485595.1 Priapulus caudatus | reverse complement strand
AAGGTCATGACCTGTGTGACCACGCGCTTATCTCTGCGTGTAGGTGCTATATGATCAAGGTCATGACCTGTGTGACCACGCGCTTATCTCTGCGTGTAGGTGCTATATGATCAAGGTCATGACCTGTGTGACCACGCGCTCATGTCTGCGTGTAGGTGCTATATGATCAAGGTCATGACCTGTGTGACCACGCGCCCATGTCTGCGTCCACGATCACACAAGTGAAAGCTGGCGCTTACTTGACTGTAGCCCTGTACGTAGTCGTAACAGGGGGCGGATGCGCATGAAGTATCTATTAAATAAATAAGTAACTGCATGAATACCATAATTCAAGCAACGAAATTTAATATAAAAAATAACATATAGAAATAATATACAAAATTCTAAAAAATGTGCGTTCATCTATGTGATTCCAACCGCAGCTATAATTATGTGAAATAGTCATATATCGATTAACCTTCCACAGATCTCATAAAGGCATTAGATTAATTACTCGTGGTGGATTATTACTATATTGATATATATGTATAATTGTATATAGTAAATACATGTTTATTTATTCATATAGATATACAAATAATATAAAAAATTTATTTAGTCACGAAACAAACGTAGTAAATATAAGCACTGCGTCACCTACTCTGAAGACTACTATTTCACACTGTAAATTTAATCATCCAAATAAAAATTAGCTACTAACTAAAACCTACGATACAGGTTTACATCATCAGGAAATTCGTGCTGTTATGCGCTGCAGCCTGCATGTCATCTCATCAGTGAAGCCATGGTCGAGGTTTCCGCTGGCTGGGTCAACGCTCTGCTCTCGTCTGTTTGTACAAAGATTGCTGCCAGAGCCATTAGAATGTTGGTGCAATATAAAACAATTGCAATCATGTTTACGATCGAGTTTCGTACGAACGTGATTCATATTCAATCAGCTGGCTACAGAAACGTCCCAACTATAACTGTCGATGGAAATTGGAAAGAAAGTTATTATTTCCGGGTTTAATTTCCGCCGCTGATGTAGATAGATGAGTCACGATCGAGATGCTGACAGGTGCTAAGTTGCAATACCTCATTCACGTGTCAGGTTTGTTTTGTGAAACGTACAGCCTGAGAATAGTTCAGCGAGTGCACACGCTTGTACGCACGAACACATACGACGCGCGCGCGCTGTAAAAGAAACGGAAACTATACTATACGTCGTGAAATATTCGCCGGCGTTATTTAAATATTTACGACACCGTCGGTCGGTGAATTTATCCGTGAGGCTGGTTTTTTGTTGGACGCGCCGCCGCGTTGAGTCAGTCAGTAACAGAAGTGTAAGACGAATAGCGGCATCGGCGGCTGCACTGGCGGGTGGGCATAGACTTCAGCGCAAGTGTCACTTCAAAGATACCGGTAGAAGTAATAAACCAGGCCGGGAGGCCGGGGAGTCATAGATCATTTACAGAAATGTAGCACACTTAGTCTTCATTTTCAGGCTATTAAGGAGCACTGCGGTTTATTCTCTTTGCGGCAGATTTAGCTCACGTTCGAAACTCTGGTTTCGTTTATTAATTGAACGGCCGTGATTTCCCGTAATCACCCGTATTGTTGGTCCTAACACGGCACGTCATACGTAATAAATATGATATAGTGACATTTGTCTCCCACTGAATACGTATTCGATTAATTGCATTAGATATCCATATTGTCCGACTCGTCAGCTTGCAATCTCGCACCATTGCGTGGTTTTATTAATCAATATAACATTTTATTTTGCTTACGTTTGCAAATGTTTAAGCGGGCGCATTAATTGCTACAGACCTCGTCTGTTTGCTTTCCTGATATAGGATATTTTTCGCTGTTGCAGATCAATGTAGATTAGGTAGACCATATAGATAACTCTAACGTTGACCAATTACTTACAATAGCTACAACGTCTCATTTTAAGGTGGAAAATGAATCTCATATTATTTTAACCGGAGTTATTACACAAGGAATAACGTAATATTACATTTTGCGAACAAGTGAATTCGGGGGGTTGTAAAGCTACCGTGGCTACGATTGCGCAGGGCACTTGCTGTACGGTCTGCCGAGAAATATATGCATACTATTTAACATTTCGCATGCAAGCAGCGTTACCAACATTCGTTACGTATATCCATTCCACTCTGTCTTTTCTATATATATATATATATATACTCCGTGAATACAACTAACACAGGGTGAGGCGTGTGTTAAACGTTCCATTCGAATATATTCCTTTGTTTTAAATTTCTAGTTACGATTACGTAATAATTAATACTGATCTAATATTGGGATAAATATTTACGAGGATTCGGCGGTTTTCGGTCTATGCGCGCGTCCATGCGATTTCACCGTGTATCTTATAGCGATGTTGGACGCACGCAGCGCTGGTAACATAGACACGGCGATATGATCACAGCCGCCTATAGCTGAGCCACACTCTAAAGCTATGACTCAGACACCCGTGATTGGTTAAGCGGCTTCAAAGATATTTTATATCTGAATTAATATTTTTCATTAAATTGCAAAAGAATCTGTGTGTGTGTGTGTGCGTGCGTGTGTGTGTGTGTGTGTGTGTGTGTGTGTGTGTGTGGTGTGTCGTGTGTGTGTGTGTGGTGTGTGTGTGGTGGGTGGGGTGGGTGTGTGTGTGTGTGGTGTGTGCGTGTGCGTGTGCGTGTGTGGTGTGTGTGGTGTGTGTGTGTGTGTGTGTGTGTTGTATGTGTAATGCGTGTGTGTGGTGTGTGTGTTGTGTGTGCTGTGTGTGGTGTGTGTGTGTTGTGTGCCGGCGCTCCTGTACGTGTGTGTGTCTCGTGCAGACGTGTGAATGCGTGCGTGTGTGGGTGTTATCTCTGCGTGTATAGGTGCTATATGATCAAGGTCATGACCTGTGTGACCACGCGCCCATGTCCGCATCCACGATCCACACAGTGAAAGCTGGCGCTTACTTGACTGTAGCCCTGTACATAGTAGTAACAGGGGCGGATGCGCATGAAGTATCTATTAAATAAACATAAGTAACTGCATGAATACCATAATTCAAGCAACGAAATTTAATATTAAAAAATACATATAGAAATAATATACAAAATTCTAAAAAATGGTGCGTTTCATCTATGTGATTACCAACCGCAGCTATAATTATGTGAAATAGTCATATATCGATTAACCTTCACAGATCTCATAAAGGCATTAGATTAATTACTCGTGGTGGATGTATTACTCATATTGATATATATATATGTGTGTGGTGTGTGGTGTGTGTGTGTGTGGTGTGTGTGTGTGTGTGTGTGTGTGTGTGTGTTGTGTGTGTGTGTGGAGTGAGTGCGTGTGCGTGTGCGTGGCGTGTGCGTGTGCGTGTGCGTGAGCGGGCGTGTGCGTGTGCGTGTGCGTGTGCGTGCTGCAGTGTGCGTGTGCGTGGTTGCGTGTGCGTGTTGCGTGTGCGTGTGCGTGTGCGTGTGCGTGTGCGTGGCTGCGTGTGCGTGTGCGTGTGCGTGTGTGTGTGTGTGCGTGTGTGTGTGCGTGCGTGTGGGGGCCGTGTGTGTGTGCGTGCGCGCGCGCGCGTGTGTGTCTGATATATATATATATATAATATATATAAATATATCATATATATATA